>NW_017305536.1:6614594-6628145 GCF_001594115.1 Trachymyrmex septentrionalis | reverse complement strand
CCCCCCCCCCCCCCCCCCCCCCGTTTGCAGTTCTTTCGTCTATTGACTTAGATCCAATCACGGAATTCGCGCAAGCTCCGCAATCGAAAGTGTAAAGAAATCAGAAATTGTAAAAAAGGAAGAACGGTGATAGTGTGGACGAGATTTGTCCGCGTTGTTTGAAATTTCTAAAAATTTTTGCACTCGAAATAAATATATATTTTGTAAATATATACTATGCACTTGAGACAAATATTTATTCAGGTTGAAAAGAGAAAAATTTTGAAGATCTTGAATGGGAAAAAGTTATACAAGCAACGCGAACAAATCTATTGTCAAATTATGTGTTTTGTAGAATAGACTGCGCATTTTTCCGAAGTTGTCACTATCGGTTTAGAAGGAGTGAGGTAGTTCGAATCATATTACTCTTTTTCTTTAAAGTATCGAGTTGAAGAGAGGTGCTGATATGTTCGATTCTTTCTAACGGAGCACAAATACTAAAATCATGCGCGATCTACATAGGTATGACGATATGCGAAAGGAAGGAAAGGATTTTGTTGAAGCATCTAAAAATTTATATAGACTTGAAAATAATTTTGTAGGAATCTCAAGCACGATGGGTAAGGCTGCAAAAAATTTTGACATTCTAGCAATCAGTTTGGACGTATGATATAATTATTTTGATGGTTTAACGAAATTATTTTCAGATCTGTATTTTATTGTTATATTTTATATTATCAAGTTAACATCTAATTTATTTTTAATCATTTCTGTAGGTAGTTACTGCTCCTACCCGATACGTCGTTAATTTAACTAAAACAGTGAAATTAAACGATTTAAATCAAGAAAGTGTATTAAATTGGATTCAAATTAAATGTATTATTTACTAAGTGTGTTAATATAAACATTATTTACTTTAGAACTAATTATATAATTGGATCGATTTACATTATGTTATTTTTATAACTTCCATATACATTAAAATATAAATCGGTTCATCTCTGCAGAAATTTAATACATTTTCTTGATTTAAACCGTTTAATTTCATTATTTTAGTTAAATTGACAATCTATTAGGTATAGGTAGGAGCAGAGTGGCCTATAAAAGTGATTAAAAATAATTCAAATTATAATAGATATAATTTAACATTATGAATTTCACAGTGTATAACGAACACAGCGACCTAATTTTTAATAATATCTATATCACATTTTCCCTAACAAAAAAATTCTTTTTTTATTTCTCCTATAATATAAGACGGTATTTTATTGCCATCGGAAAAATGTTTCAGATGAGTAGTTATTGAAAAGTTCGTAGAACTAGCGTAACATATAAAATATTCGTTCTTCCGTACAGAATGCATCATGCGGAATGTAATTACGTTACATAAGCTCGCGTAAACAACACGAGAGGTGAGAGCGAAAACGCGCCGATATTTCGGCGCGGCGCCGCGCAGAGAAGTACGGCATTTACTTACCACGGCAAACGATCGACGAGAGATGCGGCGAGCATTTCAGGAAATAATAATCGTGATTTCTGACGCGTACGCACACACAAGCAGACAAGCCGCAACATTTTCCATCGGCGAAAATAACCGTCGGATGGAAGGCGGTTATTTTTGCCGAGTTATATCCGGGTCGCGGTAATTAATTCGCGCGAACGCGACCCAACGGTCTCGCGAGAAATCGCGTGGCACGTACGACGTGCCGCTAACTATGTTTCGCTTCGATTCGTGCAGCTGCAGCTGCGAAAACCGCATTCTCGTGCAGCACGTTCGGGCAGCAGCGGCCCTTCAATTATACCGTTTCTCCCTCTTGCGCGAAACGCGGTTTCGCGTTCGCGATGACACAATAAATACGTGGGATCGAATAGGATAGCAAGGAAGGACGTAGGAAATTCTTATTCGACGATTGTAGACGTCGATCCGGACGTCCGCGATTTCCATGCCAGAGCCATTCTTGCAGATTTATACCTTGTGAAATCTCTCGACTATTGTCGGGCTTTCGGTGCCTTATTGGATGCCGCGCACGAATGACGCGGAGAGAGAGAGATTCTTCGACCTTCTGGTCAATCGATCGATCGCCTAGAAAATAGAATAAAAAGACGTGCGAGGTATCCTCCTCTTTTCGATGCTAATATGCACGCTCGATAGAGTTATGAGCAAGGCCTGCTCGCGCGTCCTCTGAATCTAATCTGAATTCTCGAGCAGCTCGTGCGGTGCCACTATTTTGGAAGCTGGTATGAAGTCGGGTGGCTCAGTTATGCAGATTAAAGTTGAATCTCAGGATTCAAGAATGCGTAATACAATATTCTGAAGTGAATTTGAAGCAAATTTGGCGTTTCTTCTCGTATCGTGTATTGCGACTGCGTTGCGCGAAAGAAATACAATATACGTATCTTTTTTTTACTTCAAGTAAAATAATTAGATTTGATATTCACGAAGGGAAATTTGAAAAAAATGAGCAAAGAGTAGTTTTTGTTAACTCTATTCTACTTTATTTCTAATATGTACGCATATAAGGAGTCTTATTAAAATTCTTGTTCTTTTTTGCAGGTCCAACTATCGCGCCAAAACGCCACATCGAATAGCACATATTGTAAGTAGCTAAAATTTTATTAATCGCTATTTTGGAATTAATACTATTATTACAGTACACTGAAAGTGCATTTTAACATATTAAATATAATACACTTTGGAAATTATTAATGAATATATATTATTTAGCATGATAATTAAATCGATTATCAATATCGCTACAAATATAAAAAATTTCTCGAAAGTACAATATTTAATTAAATCTTTAATTTATCATAGACAAGATATATTTATTTAATCTCAAAATTTAAGACTTTGTAAAACTCTGTAGAAATCCATATAATTTAATATTCTGTTTAATATGTACAGCGTTTTATGCGTAAACGACTTTAAAGAGATAACGTGGATGATGTAAAATAATTTCCTTTCGGCGTTGACGTAATCCAATGCTTGAGTAATTTTTAATCCTTTGCGCATTTAATCCGGCTTGATCCTGAGATGAGTTTAGAGAACGCTTTCTCGTTACAGAGTTGGTATATCGATTTTTCCGTGGACCGTCCCGCAAAAACTTTAATCTGATCCTATCCTCTTTACTTGAAGTAAAGTAAGAAAGATCGGCCTACATAATACGGTGGACCATAAGATTGAACACGTATAAAAAGATCGATAGAATACGTATCTTATAAATATTCAATTAGATCGCAAACGTGCTGTCAGGTTAAAGTCTGAGATTTAACGTATACGCAGAATAGATATTCTTATATAGATAGATAATAAAAATATGTTGTATAATAACTGTTCAGAGTATTCTCGTATTATTTATATTATCTTATTAATTTCTAGCGATTAGCGTTAGTTAGACAAAGAGGACCTTTATTTTTTGTTCTCTCAATAATTTAAAAACTGTGAGTATGTGAAATTTTTTACTATGCAAATATAATATAATAACGTACATTTAAATAACGTCGGAGATATTTGTATTGTTAAAAGTATCAACTGAATGAAAGGCTATTTTTCCAATCAGAAATATGTACTAGAACAGTAAAAAAAATTATCTGATTTATCATAAGAGTTATCCATATATATGTATATAGAGCCTCATAAATGTATTTTTTATCCTTTAAAATAATCACATGCTACATTGTCCTACTGTCTGTTTTGGTCTAAAAGAATAAGAATTAAATATTTAATCTGTTAATTTACAATTGTGTGATTTCAAGTTTAAATCTTTTTTATAAAAAAATATAATATTTTATCACCACAAATTATTGAAATTGCAATAATTTTCGAATTATAAGATCAAATTTGATCAATGTTATACCAAAGTTATTTAAATCTACAATTACTTCTACTCGCATATTGATGTGTCATTTAATATTAATTTTTACTGTCTCGTTGATTTGTTTTTCAATTTTTTTATGTCTAAATATTACATACGGATTTTGATCGATATTAATAAGAATATATTAATAGGATATTAATGAATATGATAATAGGAAAAAATATTATACACGAATTATTTCAAAGTCCGTTTTAGGGGATTCATAATTATAATTCGCATCAGATTTCAAGATAGAATTTTAATTTTAATAATATATAATAATAAATTATAATTTTATGTAAGAATAAATTATAATTTTATATGTCATGTATTTTCATATCGTTTGAAAACTTGATATATTTTATTTATATATATTTTATATATGGGGGGGGATTTTTAAATATTTTAGGCAATTAATATAAATACAATAATAATAACGTATTTCTTTAACGATACTTGAATTTTGGTATATATTTTACATATATTTTCCGTGCATTCAGATTTATACTATCGCGATTTTGATTTTTTATTGTTTTACTGTTTCGGTCTGTTAAAATTTATTATATAATCGTATTATTTGGATTAATATGAATAAAAGCTGTAAAAAAATGAAAATTGAAAAATTTTTAGGAAAAAATTCTTACATTAACAAGCGAAGTTATCAAATATCGGAGAAAAAAGTTTTTAAATAATATATTAGTAAGAAAATAAATTACATTCTAAGTCAAATAAATCCGAACAAATCTCAGTGTCTATAATCTTTGTAATTCTTAACAACGATTCGTTGTTATTATTGTGCAGCTTTACATAACGGCACTTTTGTTACAGAAAAATTATAGAATACAGATACCGTTTAATGCAATTCACTTATGTTCGTTTCTACCAATGTAGTTTAATTTTAATCTTGATTTAACTAACTCTCCATCTTTTTCTAGTTCTAAAAATTAGAAAAGAGTGAAAGGTAAAGGTGAGAAACGAAATTAAAATTAATATCTATACTGATAGAAACGGGCATTACTGTCTTCGAAGATGAAGAGCGTGATAATAAACGAACTTGCCGTCTAGAACGAAATCTTGCAAAAAGCTTATCGCAGGCTGTGCGGTAATAGCCGATACATCATAATTAATCGGAAATATACGGAGTAGAACGACGTTAAATATTTTATAATAGCAAATACGTATCTTGTAATGGCGACGAGTTGGCTGGCGCACAACGTACGGCGCGTGGTGTTGTGTTTACGCAAGGTCATGCATTGCGGTATCATTCGCAGAGTGAGACTCGATCGGGCGAGCAGCGATACGAGCCGCTCCGTGTTACATTAATGATTGTTCTATCGAAATGCGATCATTCGTGACGATTATTAAAATTAGCAACCGGCTCACGCGTTCAACTATTACGACGCATTTAACTATTACGACGTTTTGCCAGATTCTTTCGTTTTGAGTGAAAACACGTCGAATAAGTGTATTTTTATTAAGATTTGTGATGGGGGGAGGGGGGGGAGAGGGAAGGGTATTCTAAATAATTACCATTACGACTAACAACTTGTAAACGAAACGATCGTTACTTATCTGGATACTTATTTTGTTCGCCATCGGCATGATGGAGAAAATCAAAAATTATCGATTTTTTACGGGCGATGCATATTTTCCTTGATAACTTCTTTTCTTCATTCAAATTTGAAAGCATGACGCATCGCTTTCGAAGTTTTCGTCGTATACGGTTCGTCGGGAGTGAAAAGAATTGCGCTATTGTGTTCTTTGTGTGTGTATATGTGTGTGTGTATGTGTATGTGTGTGTGTGTGTATGTGTGTATGTGCAGTGAAGAAATCTGAGAGGAAGTAGGAGATCCGACAATTTGCGAGAGGTATCGAGTAACGACGGACCAGCAGGTGAATAATTTATTATCTTACGTTTTCTTATTAATCGTTTTGATCGTTTTATGCGTTTTAATTACTTTTCAAATATTAATTTTTGGTATACAGGATGACCCGATAATGAAAACGTTTCGAAACGATCGAAAAACGTTTTATATATCTGTATTGTGTAGTTAATATAGAATCATTTTCGCAAAACATCTAGCGATAGATCTATATAGGCTCCTTGTTTGATTATTATTTATAATTAAAACCTTTGTTCGAAATATTGTTGTTAATTTTTGGCACAAATATAATTTGAGCAATGTGGAAACAATGCAAGTACAATTTGGATAATTAATTATATCAAAGATCGAGTAACATTGACCAATTTTGTTTATAGTTTGAAAATTATGTATGTATATTATATATTACTATGTATTATCGTTGTATGATTTTGACAGTTTTGTAGGATTTTTACACTTTATTATAATATTATGTTAATGCTTTTAAAATATTATACGATGATTGCGGAAGAAACCCTATTTGAAGAACGATCGAACAATGTTAAAATAAGTGATCGCCAAATATGAAGCCAATAGCAGACAGGTGGATGAAAATCCACATTAATTGCCTTAATCATCGTGCGTCATAGAAGGAAACGAAACAAGCAGAAAGTGGCCAACAGCAGCAGCAGCAGCTGTAGCTGGTGCAACGCACCAAATCCGGCGGGAAGAAAACTAGCTTAATCCTCTTACGTCCGTCGTTGAGCCACTGCCGGAAAATAGCGTTTTTTGCTTGACCTTAAACTTGACAGTAACATGTGAGCATCGCGCATGTTGAAATACGCGAAAAGTCGGAGATTTTTCCTCAAACAGGATAACCGTGAGCATAGTTTTCCAAAAATGCAAAGTCGCGTAAGAATGTGGAAAAGTAGTGTCGTATGAAAACTTTTTATCCGATTGAAGTTCAGAATAAAAATAATAGCAGAAGTAGATAATCTCGACGAAATTGTGACTATTTTTGTGGTACGGATTTTGCTGAAATATTTATAAAAATTTAGCGGGATACAAATAATCTGAAAATAATTTTGTTAAATTATGAAAGTAATTATGAATATGTATGGAAACATAAACACACATACACAAACATGATGAGCAATACTGCGCAAATATTTGTGATATTTTTTAGTAATCAGTTGTTTAGTTGTGTTCTACATTAATTATTTTGATATAAATAATTCTTTAGTCTCTAACTAAATTTTTCGACATTTTTTATACACGTTTAGCAAAACCGTTTTTTTCCGTGTAATATTATAAGGGAATATTATTAGAAAATATCTTACATAAATTAATGTGCACAATATAATATTGTTACATGTTGATTTACATTAGTTCGCAGTTTCTTATGATTTATGTGGGTATTGATAGGTATTTATACGTAGTCATTGTAAAAAATGGTTCACCGTTTCGAAAGTTATAATTAATTACTCCTTGGGTTAAAAAGGGCGTAAATATCGATTAGCACGTTGGAATCGTCGAACCGAGAGCGATGAAATATAAGAAGCGAGAATTGATGCGACCGAAGGAAGTTTCTTCCTTCGTGCTCTCTCTTTTCCGTTTTTATCATAAAGAATTTACTAGACACTTTTGTGCAAGAGAATTTTAATTCTCGTGCTGAATTGGAAGTTGGAAATTAAGCGAACATTTCGAAGTAAAGCATTGTCGAGTTGTCGTTGAAGTTGTTTTAGTTTTACGTATACTTTCGTCTAGCGAGAGTACAGTATAAACTTAATCTTCGCGAAATAAAGAGAAGAAATATTAAAAGTTTCAGGATAATGTCACATAGCGAAGTTTCCATCTTCTTGTTCCGGGTGTAAAAAGGTATGATGTTAATTATGTATGTGCGACTTTGGTACCTTTTAATCCGGTATACTCAATTGCACGAAAATTAAAACTCACACGAAATAATACAGAAAGATATTTATTAAATATATTCATATATCTTTTAGATTTTTAATAAATTTAGTCTTTTAATAAATTCAGTAACAATTACTTTCGTGAAAATTAATGAAATTTTTCTGTGATTACTGCATAAAATTTACTAATGCGAGTACGTGACGCGGACGTTTTTAATCTAATTATTGTGAAAGGAGATCTGGGGAAAAAGTCCGTAAATCTCATGTTGTTACATAACGAGGACATAGGGAATACATGGACCAGACATTCACAGAAATAACTTTTAAAGCTACGTAGAGAAGTGCAAACGTGAGTATTTTACAATCTCGCGGATGAGACATGGATCTTGTTGAATATTACTGAGAGTTGGATCGAAAAAGTTGATACTTTTTACAAGAGAAACGTGCTGGATCACTCATAAACAGTTTCCATTTCGTAACTACCGGATAATTCTGCTAGTTATTAATCGCAATTCTAATAACGTGACACAAATTGTTAGAAATTTCATTATAAATTTAAGTAACATGTAAAGAAAACTTCTGATTATGACGCAACTGAAAAGTAATGAATGTGTGCATTAAATTTCATGAAAAGTACATTAAATTTTATGATATTTTATGAAAAGTACAATAATAATTCATGTACACAAATATTCTTTTCAGCTACAAATATAATATAAAATTTAATTTAATATAACTAAAATTTAATGCAATGTTATGGAATCAAATTCAACTTAACTATAACTTAAAAGTACATTAAATTTATAATATTTTTATCAGTGCAGTTTCGATAATATTATAGAAATTTCGTTGCGAAAGGAGGTTTTTTCGTATGAAACAAATGTTATAGTATACGATAACATTTTAATGAAATCAGGAATTTTATAGTAAGAAGAATTAAAAATAATTATAAGGGAGAGAAGAATTAAGAATATAAGTGAGGATAAAAAAATTCTTTGTTAGCTCCGGTGGTCGCGTTCTATTAAGTTTATACCCTGGCCATTTTATATTTCATTTTTTACACGAAATTCTAAATTTTCACAAAACCGTGAAGAGAACTCATCCTACCGTGAGTCGTTTCCTTTCTCGTCGAGACACCCTTAAATCTTATCGCGCAGCGGCAGTCCGGCGGATAGCAGTCTCGAGGTCGGAATTGAAAAACGCACCAGCGGCGGCTTGAGAGGGTAAGTACGAGAAAGGTTCGTAAGATCGTAGGTGAGTAGGTGATATTGAGTAAAGCCATTTCAAGGGGAGGGATTTTCTGGGAGAAAATCGTGCGATAGAATTAGAATCGAGGATATCCAGAATATTCCTAGGGACGTGAAAAAGGGGATGCGAAAAGGTCGAACATACGGGATAAAATAATGCGTGTGTGTGTATATGCGTATATAGTGAAGAGAGAAAAAAGAACAAACAGGTTGCGCGAAAAGCCAATCGTGGGAAAAACAAAAAATACTCGATGAAAATCCTATACGTATGTACGCGTCTCAATGCAAAACGGTTTTATCAAGGAAAAATATTTTAATAATTTTGCAAGAATATCTTTTTAATTGGAAATATTTTAATAATTTTGCAGATGCATACAAATATTGGACGGAAAAAGTTAAGATAAGAGACATTTGTAACAGACATTTGACTAAATACTGTTTGAAAAATGTATAAATATACGCATAGTATTTTACGTTTATTTGCTATAAATAATTTTAGTTTAGCTCAGCTTGATTTCATAAAATTTAAAGACGCATATTAAAGTAACGAATAAATATTTGAAATAAGAAAAGAAAAAGAAAGTTATAATTATTAATCAAACAAATAAGAAAAAGAAAATAAATTAATATCAATTAGATACTTGAGTTTAGAAACACGAATGGAAAAAGAAATTATTGTAAGTTCTCTCGATAAAAAGAATTTTGTACAGTTTATGATAAAAGGTGAATCGTCGATCAAACGAATTTGCCGGTCTCTCATTTGACATCGTTGTAATTACGATTGTAATTATGATTGTATCGTTACGTGATTATGCTGTCTATGCGATAAAGCCGCAGTTGTCACGTTAATTATAAACAACAACGCGAATCAATTCTCGTAGAGTTATTACGTAACGATATCATTGATGTGAATTGTATGCACAAATACAATGAAAGCGTATTATGAACATGCAATTACGTCTTTGGAAGGTAAAACGTATTATCTATAGAAAATAGCATATTCGGTATTATTTTTTACGTTTCTTTCTCACGCATGTAGCTAAAAAGTTTTTCTAGACTGAGAAATTTTGCTTATGCCAAAAGCTGTTCAAGAATGGTAGACAAGGAATCTAAGTCCAATGCATTAGATTAAACGGGCGATTAAAAAGAGCCATATCACGCGACATTAACGTGCGGTCGCTGTCTTTGCGCACTTGCTAATTAAATCCCTTGCCTTGCAAATTAGTCCTTTGGCGAAAGGAGATGGAACGTCAGTTGCAGGAAGCGCGCAGGGTAATCTCTCTCCTATATACATATATATCAGTCGTTGGTGTGTCCTAGCGGCTTCCTTTTCATTAAAATTAAAATTCCCGCACAAAGCGATATGTACGAATATTCTGAATGTTTTATCAGTTATATATGCAACATTAATTAGCGCGCATTTATTAATTATCGTTATGAGGAAATAATATATTTTTGAGAAAGAGAACATAAGATAAGAATAATTAGAAATTTACAGAAAAATATGTACACAAAATAACTTTAAAAAAGGATAATTTAAAAAGATACTGTCTAAATAACTATTATTTCTAACGTACAATATTATATAATGCAACACATAATTTGTTTTGATACTTCATAAAGAGTTCTTATATTTTTACAACAATAGAATTCTTTTGTTTTTTTAGAATTACCATAGCTGGTAAAAATTAAATAATATAATTATTTGTAGTACAAATAGAATATAAATATAATGTAAATATAATTGTTTGTAATATAATTATAATTGCATGTAATGTAGTAATTTACAATATTGTATTACATTAAAAATTGCAATTAAGAGTATAGGTAACCATTTGCTTGAAAACAAAGTGAGCAATTGCATTGCACACCTGTCTATCGTATGTCACGAATGCCGGAAATCTCCAGAATGGAGAAATTCCGTGGTCGTATTACCGTGTTGGTGATGATTCCAGTTTCTGCCGCCTTTCCCGCATGATTTTAATTTGCAGCGGGCACTCGCAGGTGTTCCGATAGAGAGTCAACGAGACCGTAAGGGCTTTTATTCACCGAGACCCATTATGCTTTTTGCGAATACCATGGAGATTATGAATAATTCGAAAGTATTTGCTTTTCCGGTCTTTCCGTCTTCACCGACTGAATTAATAACGGACAGATAAAAGAGCCGGAAATGAGTGGTTTTTGTCGGTTAACGAGAGTAATACTCATGCGAGTATTTCCACGTTGTGTTTATAGTAAGAAGTTGGAAATCGAACATTATACCGATATTACAATATAAATCTTAATATGTGGAAAGAATGATGCAGTATCACAAAATTTAGCTAGATACAAGTCCGAAAATTATTTTGTCGAATCATCAAAATAATTTTGTAGGACGCTTAAGCTAGTTGCTAGAATATCTGAAGTTTTTGTAGCATTGTTCAGTATATTTGAGCATCTCTTACATAATTATTTCCATAATTCAACAAAATTATTGTATTTTTAGATCTATCACTGAAAGAGCAATTTTGCTGAAGGATCTAAATTGGTTACATACAGATCTGAAAATAATTTTGCTAGACCATCAAAATAATTTCGCAGAAGTCTTAAGCGTGATGAGCAATGCTGCAAAATGTTTTGATATTTTAACAACCAATTCTGTCGTTCTACCTAATTATTTTGATGATCCAGCAATTATTTTTCGGATTTATATCTAACTAAATTTTTAGATTTTTCAGCAAAATTGCTCTTTTAGTATCTAATTGTATCTGTGGACTTCAGCAAAATCGTTCTTTTTGCGTAGATATGTGACTCAAGTCGCGTAAAAAGTTTTGTGAAGAAATAACGAGAAAAACGTGATGGTTTTTTACAATTCAGTCGTTGGTTCTTTCGAGATCCAGGAGATATACATTGCTTAAAATATTTAGGATTTACGTTTAATATTCATATAATAAGATTCATATTGCCTGAAATATAAAATATGATAGACTAAAAAGGATGATTCCAATTGGTTTTCCAAAAAAATTCAGAATAATCTAATCTTTAATCGGTCTTTCTAGTCGTAATTTATTGAATGAAGTTGTCTCATTAGAATATTACGAGTTATAATATTTATGAACTGGTTATAATATTAACGATATTTCAGACATAAAATTGGTAAATAAAACGAATATTTTGACCATTATATCCGCTTCCGAAAATATATGTATGTATTGGTCGAGCGTAATTAAGAATGTAATTAGAGAGCTTGGTAACGGTATTAATGGAGTTATTGGAAATGTAATTAAGGTATATACAGCGTTACGTTGTATTTAAAATATAAGGTTTATTTGGAATTATTCAGATTTTCTCCCCTTTTATCGTTTATTGAAGCTGATGGTGTCTGTTTTTTACAAATTGATCGAATAATTTAAATGAGAAGAAGAAAATACGTTAATAGTGAGCATAAAATGCTTGATGCAAAGATCGATAATTCATGTTTTGTTATGAACTGTATAGAATATTTTAATCACGTAGAGAACGGCTTATAATAGCTACGCTTCTTTCGTTCTATAATCAGAATTTTATTATTAATTATAAATGTAATATATTTATATTTAAGAATATATAATATGTACATTTTGAAATTATAAATTTAAAAACACAATTCTATTTTTATTTACTCACTACTGATTAATTAAAAAATTTGTAACTTTTCTTTCTTTTCTAATTATATTAGATATTCATTATTTAAATACACATGCTCTTGAAAAATATATATATAAAGAGTATATTAATAATTTTTACAATATAAAATACATTACATTATGGATTGATATAATTTTTATCTTTCTATAAATAATTAAAAATTATCCTGAAAATAATTCATCTTTCTTTAGCGAGCAGATCTCTGTAATATCAACACCGCACCGAGAAAGTTCTTTGCGATGCTCGCAGATGGCAGCGTCATCCGCGTTTCGAACTCGCGCGAATCATTATTTGAAAATTGCGTTCTTGTTAATCGTTCGTGATCATGCGGAGAACGCGGCGTAGTCATGGTCCGCTGGATCGAAAATCGTTCGACGAAACATTTAGGATTGTCCGTCTGCGTAATATCCAGATCAATTATGAGCTGAATCATGAATGGGAGCAATTGTGTCGCGAGATTTGGGTACGTGTCGCAGAAATCGTTTCTTAATCTGCATTCGTCGCGGTGTACTTTCACGCCGACGAAGTCGAGCGCGACATTTTTATGGCGTTCGCGCAAAAAATGAGTCTTACGTACAGATCGTTGAAAACACAATATCGCATGCGAGCGTCACGTAAAAATTATGTCAAAATCCTTTCGCCCCAAGAAAACTTCAACCGTCAATTTATATAATAAAAATATTGACACGTACTTTTTATGTATGTGAGCTACTTTATATGTGACGAAAACGAAGCGTATAAAATGCATTTATCTAATTTTTATTATGATGTGTGTCAGAATTAATTGATGATTACATCACACAATCAGTCATGCGCTTTTTTTGAAGTGAGCTTATATTTCTTATCAAATATTTAACATTTCTAAACGTTATTCAAACTGATTTTGGATTTTATTATTATCGAACTTTGACGTGATATCTACTTGACAATATCATGAAAATATTATAAAAAAGAATCGTTTCATTTTTCATTTTTATCAACATAAATTAACTTTAATTCTAATTGCTACCAATATACAGAGTATATG
>NW_017305536.1:6601274-6614494 GCF_001594115.1 Trachymyrmex septentrionalis | reverse complement strand
ACTTGACAATATCATGAAAATATTATAAAAAAGAATCGTTTCATTTTTTATTTTTATCAACATAAATTAACTTTAATTCTAATTGCTACCAATATAGAGTAATTCTGATTTAACTTATTTTTTATCTTTTTCTGAATCTAAAAAGTAGAGAAAGATAAAATTTTAAACGGAGATTAAAATTAATCTTGATTGATATAAATGGACATTAGGGATTAAAATGTGAATGATATTTTCTCAATTGGACTGATATAATTCACATACATATATTATCATCAATCGCGAAATCCATTTTTTTTTTAAATGACCGATTCTAAAAATATCGTCTTATTTTTCTTTACCAATTAATAGTCTGCTTTTATTACAAAATCTTCTTAAATTATGTCTCGAGACATTAATATGGTTCTGTGGCCAGTATTCATAGTCAACGTATATTAAGACGTCTTAAAACGTCACGAGTTAATCAGAGAGCTATATTAGCATCTTAAGACATTACTTAAGACGAAATTATCAAAATATATGTGATAAATCTAACGATAAGCTTAATGACATCTATTAAAAGGAGGAAGTGAAACAATTCTAATTTATGCAAATCTCTGAATGCAAAAAATTATAAACAAATTTAAAATTAAACATTCGAATTCCTTAATAAATTTGTATTAATTGTCCAATTTATATATTTTTAATAAAAAATAAAATTCTGTAAACTTCCCGAGACTGATCACAGTCATTTAGGTTTAGCGAGTCTGATTCGTTGCTAATGCATTATTACGATTTCTTTGGTCAAGGAATTGATCATATTTTACTTGTGTTTTATGAGATAAATAATATAAGATAAATATTATAAGATTATTAAAAGCGATATAAATTGGAAAATTAGTACAAATGTATTTCTTAAATATAAGATCCGATTATCGGATTAAATATCGGCTTTTGTTTCTCACTCGTCAAGGGCTACGCACAATGAAAGGAATAAGGAAACAAAGAATAAGAATTTTAACTTATCAGAAGCTTATGTGAAATACACAGTTTCTGATAGGTTAAAACTCTTATTTTTTATTCTCTGTTTCTTACTCTTTTGATTATCCGCAATCCCTTAGCAGCTAGCTGATGGACGCTCCGCGCCATCCATCGTGTATTCCGCAAATGCAATACGATCCGACAGTCGTTGTCGATAGATGGTTCCACGTGTATCGATAACGCAGCTCCCTGCGGATTTTTTTGACTCTTCGCTCGCGCAGCGATAGCTATTTATTATCGTGTTTGCTGATAATTTTTCTTCAATATGATAAAACACAATTAGTTAATATAATTAAAGTCACGAGTAAGAACAATCTGGCGCGTACTTCGATCCATCAACTCGTCCGTTTATCATTTATCACGGTTAGTGACTATTTAACCGAGATAGTCACATTGAAAATCGTTCAAAAACAATGCGACCTATAATGTGTTTAGCCGCATGGAAGCTGTGAGTATTAATAAATGGAAATTATACGATGGAACGTGTGCTTGCAATACCGCGAGATGATGATAAACAGCGTGACCGCCTTATCGACTATATATAATCGCGTGATATTCGTGAGAGAGATGTCAGGCTGATTCTAAAAAGTAATTCTATAAACTCTGTAGAGACCATATATTATATTTTTCTAAAAAAAAAACATACATTTTGATATTTTTTAATAAAGTATATTTTCCAATAAATATTAATATTTTTCAATAAAAAATAAAATTCTGTAAACTCCCCGAGACTGATCCACACAGTCATTTAGCGAGTCTGATGTTGCTAGTAGTGCATTATTACGATTTCTTTGATCAAGGAATTGATCATATTTTACTTGTATTTTATGGGATAAATATTATAAGATTACTAAAAGCGATATAAATTGGAAAATTAAATTTGTTTGTAATTTTGCATTCAGAGATTTGCATAAGTTAGAATTGTTTCACTTCCTCCTTTTAACAATAGATGTCATTAAGCTTATATATTAATAGAGATTTATCACATATATTTTGATAAGTAGATCCACGTAATAGCATTCATTAAGAATAGAATTGAAGAATAATTTTGTTTGTATTTTCCTTTATACGAAATGTCAGTGGAAGCATGATGGAAAGTTCCATTGCTCGGTTAACTGAAAATAGTTCGCGATGACTCAACGAAAGTAATCTACCGTACCCGGAATGTTTTTGCATTTATCACATTACGATCACAGCAATTGAAATGACTATCCTGTGAAAAATTGCAACTTCCAAATGTGTTGAAAATTTTTTCGCGAGCAGCAAAAGCTACAAATTCGTTCAATACAATATTTATTTAATTAATTTATGATTCTACACAAATATTATTAATATATTTAGTATTTTTAATATCTATAATATTTAATATATTTAATATTTTATGATGAATTCAAATGTGTGCATTTTTATTTCTCTTTAATAATCTAATAATATTGATTTCTGTATATTACAGAGAAACTTCTTGTAGTTATAAGCGATATTTTAAACTATTTTAAATGTATTTATTTGTTAAATTAATTTTCCTGATTTATTGTCGGTAATTAATTTAGTTTTCCATGAATTAATTTTTCAAATTAATTGCACGCAGCAAGATCACATGGGGTGTCTTAATTGATTCGTCTACGCGGGCAAGACGGAGATTCTCCGCTCTCGAGAACAATCCAGATTATCGCCTATTTTCGGCTAGACCTACGTTTGTCCTCCTCTCCGGGTGCGCGCCATTGATTTTAGCTCGGGGACTCTCCATAGCGTTGCCGAGCCGTGGTGAAGCTGACGATTGAAACAACCGACCGATTCGCCAAATATACGCGCCGCGTATATTTAGCTGGAAAATTGAATCCGTGCCAGAGGATAGAGCCCTGTAATCCGATCCTCTCCTCGCCGGCGAAGGGGGATGTTTTCGCGTTCCCGCAGGATCTACACGTGCGCGACCTCGTCATCCGCCCGAAAATAATTATTCTTATCGAAAAACCGTGGGAGGAATCGAATACGCTTGCTTGGCGAAACGTGGGTTACACGACAATCTTTTTAGTTCACATCTCGCAACGCGAAATTTTCCATCTCTTGTTCAATAACGTGTCGTCGAGTTACAAACGTGTGTGACAGAGCGCAATATTTGACTTTATAATTGCGACACCCACACATGTGTCAATATTAAATTAATATTGTTGGAATACATTAATTTAATGTTGCATCACTTTTCGCTCTTATCAAGAAAGATTTCAATCTATCTACATTTCAATTTTTCAATCGTTGACGTTGAATATCTTAGCAGTTCAGGGGAATAAAACTTCTATTAGAGTAAAATCCGTTTGGAATTAAATAGAAAATGGAATTTTATCTGTTCGCGAAATGAGATTTTTTAATTTTCAATATTAGGTCGTTTCATTAAAAATTAAGTTGGAAATATATTTCTTGAGTTAATTCGAAATTTATCTTGAAGAGTCTTATTTAAACTTATCCGATACAAGCAGTATATAAATTAAAATTAAGCTACTTCCCATCCTTTCGAATCAGACCCTTGTTATTTCTGTCGGAAACAGATCCATATCCATTCAGAGAAAAATGTCTAGGAAGCACACGATTACTTGAATGTGTGAAAGACTAGCACGTAGGGATAATTAATATTATGCTAATTATGTGCTCTTATCGCGGGATTCGCGGCCCGTCACAGCCACTTCCGCGAACTCGGTCTTTATGTAAACGGCTCTCGGTTTTTGAGACTTAAAAAAAAAGAAGTTTTAATCTTTGTAGATTCTTGACTTGAACATCGTCTTTTCGTCGTTTACACAAGGAGGTTCAAACATTGCCATATTTACGCGCTTGTTAAGATCTCTCCCTGATCTGCCTACCGGATGATGCGTGTATACTTATCGCAAGAAAAATACACAGTCGTGAATTTTTGACTGACAGAAAGCAGAAGGGTATGAGAAAATATGAAAGTGATATAAGAGTTATTGCATGGATTTATGTGAAAAATTTTCAAATAATCAGACTTTGAAGTGAAATCGGGAAATATAATACATCCGGAGAATGTCGGAAAGAGATATAAAAATATCCGAATGTGAACTGTAATTTATTAATTTCCAATAATTCTTGAAAACGCGAAATGTGCTCAAATTGCGAGACGTTTGCTTGCAATTAAATATCTTTGAATATTTAAGAATAAAATGATAGAATTAAAAATAAAAATATTTTCTTAATATGTGATCTAAAGGAAGCAAACATGTTTATATTTAAATTTTATATTTAATGAGAAACGGAAATGTATGAATACATATATAATTATTCAAATGGATAAATAAAATTGTAAAATCGTTCAAGATTGTGCATATATAGATCGCGATTATTCGAATTATCTTCCGAGTGCGGTTTTTAATTTAACTTCTGAATCTAAATGTACAATTAATTTTTCGATAAAAACTACTTGGTCGGATAGCGGGAATACTCGTGTCTTGGAGTTGCTTGAGATAAATTTGTTATGTTTCTTATTTCCGAGTCACTCCGGAACGTAGACAGCTCGTGCTCGTTGCTCTTTTTACAGCCGACTGCTACCTTCGTGAATTTTATTTTGCAGTTGCGTCTGAGAAACATTCGACCTTAGTAGGAGAGCCAATTCGTCAAAGCGTCGTTGCTTGTCTTAGGATTTGTAAAAAGTTTTACGTTTGCATTTTCTCACTAGTTCAACAAATAATTTTAATGTTGCTTTGTTTTTCCGAACGTCAAAGACGTCATTTCCTTCCGATAAGATTACGTTGTTTTTAAAAGTAATTTTTGTTTATTTTTAAAAGCAACGTTTGTACAACATTTATATTTTAGTTAGATATCTTACAATCTCGAGAGTGTTTTCAAGAGAATTTAAGCATTTTTATGTAACTAGCAATATTATATTAGAAAAATTTTATGATTTATTGGAATTGTTAAGTCAATATTGACAAATACGCCATTTTAAATGTCATTTTTGTCTCATAACTTTTAAAAAATTATTTTTGAAAGTTGTGACATTTCTGATAACGTACAAAATTATAATAATTTTCTACTAATGCAATTTAATTTTAATCTCGATTCAACTAACTCTTTACTTTCTTCTAGTTCCAAGAATTAAATGACTAAATTCAAAATAAAACAATTTCTTCTTCAAATTTGGATTACCTCAAAACCGTCATAACTTTAAATATTCTCTGTAGAAGATTCTTTTTTTTATTTGCAAAAACGATACAACTTCAAATATGTCATTCTTTTAGAACGTTATTAGATATTATGATAATATCTTTTTGAAAATTCTAAGAACGACGTTATTTGGCGAATGAACTGTTAAGTTAGTTTAGTGATTGCTAAAATAATAATCTTTATCTAAATCATTTATAGTAACAATTTGAAAATCATATTTTTCGGGTTCCGTCATTTTTGAAGTAAGGAAACGATATATAATAGAAAAAGGAGAACGTTTAATAAGAAGAGGAAAAGTTTTTTTGATCATAAAAATGCAGCACGTTGTATCTATAGTATTATCATCGACATTTCGAACTTCGCGCTACGGATAAAAGCTGCCACACACTGCTTTCGAACGTGCTACCGTATTTTACCGCACAATATGTGTTTTAAAGGGAAAAAGCGCGAGCGTATCCGCCCCTTTACAGGATAAAACGTTCGTGGCCGTGCATCGCGTGTTCACTACCGCTGAGCTGTCCTCGTTAATCTGGTCGTTGTGTGTAACCTTAAGGTCGTCATGATATATCGGAAGCAGTTGTAGAACTATGTAAACTAACTTTGAAAACCTTTAAAAGGCTTACGACTTCAAAAGACATTACAGCTCGTTTGATATTACGCGTTTTATACGCGTTTTGCTAGGAAGATTGAGAATTTTTCTCGGTCTTGAAAAAAATTCAGGAGTTATGTTGAATACAATACTATTGACAAACAAAGAAATGTGAATGATTTCTTCATAGTAGTATTAATTTGAATATATTACATAATCTCGTCTCTCTTTTTACCGTGACTGTTATGAACAAATTCGTTTGATTAAAAACATTACATCTACATTGAGAGGAAAATTTGTAGTATTTGTGATAATAAATATATACAGTTAAAATATATGTGCATATAGTTGACATTAAAAATGATTATAAATAGTTAAATTATGTTAATTGTAATCATTTTTATGATAATAATAACTATTTATAATCATTCATAATAATATTATTCATCATAATATTTATCATCATCGGTGACAACTATGTACATTTTTAATAGAACTATAAATATAATTAGTACTCTAACATTATGGCAGTATTAATCACAATTATGATATCATATAATTAGAGATACCATATATATTATACCATAAATATAAAAAAAATTTGATCTCACAATTAATATGGAATTTTCTTAATATCATGTAGTGATTTACACAATTTATCCTTAGCATTATAATATGCATTACGTGTTGCATTGGAAATATCAACGTACATTTTTTACATCTGTTTCATCCTTTTTTCTTTTAAGTCGCATAGAAAACCAAGTTAAATAAGCATCAGAAGAAATCTCATCAAGCGGATTCATTTTAGAACTCTTACTGAAAATTAATTATATTCTGTCACAACTTTGGCACTCTTCACGGCACTGCATAACTGACACGCAAATGAGGCTTTGCTGGTGTGAAGCGTCATGTCTGACAGTATTTTTCGACACTAACTTTAGATTATCTAAAATATTATCTTTGGAATGAAAGAAGCAATAAAATAACATTCTCATATCAATTTTAAAATATTTCGACAATAATACCGTCCCTGTTAAAACTTGCTTTATTAATATTCCTTCGCCTAAATGAGAAGTCTGTCACGATGGTTTGCGAATTGAATTCTCAAGACGGTTATGATCCTTCGAAGAGCTTTTAAAATCGTAATGGCTCGCATCTATTAAACTGGCGGCCCATTAAGAAGGAAAACTCTTGCCGCAATTACGTGACCGATCCTTTAAAGAGGCGTCGCGTGTGAACGGCGATGGCTAAATCGTTAACGGGTAAAACGTAATTTTTTGAGAGCTTCTAAAAGGACTTCGCGAGCATAACGATAAACGACGACGTTTGGAATTTCATGCTTCCACGAGTAAAATCTCGTAGGTAGAAAAAGAAAATTTTCTTGAAATATCTAAAAATTTTACTAGCTACAGCTCTGAAAATAATTTTGTTGGACTATCAAAATATTAAAATAATCAGGACGCTTAATTTGGTTGCTAGAATATTAAAACTTTTGGCAACGTTGTTCATCATAACTTAAATTTCCTCTGTAATTATTTTTTGAGTAATTATTTTATTGATTCAACAAAATTATTTTCAGATCTGCATCTAAATTTGACGCAATCAAAATCGTCCTTTTCGTGGATTTTCGGACATGCAAAAATGTGAAAATTAACACACAAATATTAATTTGAACATTTTTTCATCGGACTCAGAGAGTCCGTTGTTACGTCTTTAAGTTAAAATTAACGTTTAAAATATAAATCGCACTTTTTAAATATTTGAAATAATTAACCAGTCCACTTAATTATTCCGTAAACTAATTTTATAATCCTTTTGTACGCGACAACATTCGCGATAGTCCATTATTGTTGTTGATCAATATTGATTAGCGACTGGACAATAGTTTGTTGGTCGGTCGCGTATTGATCGGAAATGGACGAGCAAATTTCGCGCAGAGCGCGGTGGTATCGGTTGAATCATGTTACGCAATACGGCAGTGACATTTCTCATTATAGAAGCTTTGAACTTGTTTATCTCTCAGTGTATGATAAATGTCACTTCCATATTGCGTAATATTCCTCGATTGTATCGCGAGATAGATATTTTCTGTATAGGTATACAATGTAGAAAATTAAATTGCGCGCGGCTGACGCGAACGTGAACTTTTATTCTTTAATTCGCACCGCATTCACACCTAATGGAATAGTGTTTTTGAATCCGCTCTTTACATGTCAAGCGAGATTATCGCGACGTTAGCGATGAATCACTATGCTGGCTCACTAGTGGGTTCTCAGTGCCACTCGCTCTCGTAGTCGTCATGGAAACGCCTCTTCGAGATTCTCTCCCGTCGAGTGTAGGCAGTTACGAGAGATACACGATGTAATGCCGTTCCTTGAAACAGTGACACCGATCGTGATATCGAGTACAAATCGTCCGATTGCGCTTATCAGTCAGCAATTTGCCTCTTTACAACTCCAATCTTCTATGGAAATCTCTTTTTAACTAATTCACGAATATCTTTCATTGATATAAAAATATATCGCAGTTGTTTTAATTCGATAAGACTGACAAAAAATATGTAACATTTTGGACTCTTATTACCTTTGCAAGCGATTTATTTTAATTTATCTGATTATATTATACAATAAGGGAAGAGGATGCATTTTTATTGATTTACTTAAGAATTTAGTTTGATATTATATCTGAAAATAATTTTTCTATAAAAATAATTAGGCAAGACACCCAAGTTAGTTACTAGACTGTCAATACTTTTTACAGCTTTCCTCATTATACTTGAGTTTCTTACGTAATTATTTCGATGGTACAGGAAAATTATTTTCAGAACCGTTCTGAGTTCATGCGATCCTTTTTTTTTTACTTCACTGACTAATCCTTCTGTTTAATGAATCTGATTCGTCGAGACTGATAATCACGCAGATGGAACGCTTCTTTTCTTGCTAGACGGCGGAACTTCTCTTATTTTCCACCATTAGAGCGGCGTCTGTGATATCAAACTTAAGGAACGGTCCTGCGATGGTATTAAGGGATATAGAGAGACTAAATCGGAGCGCTTCGTTCGGAGCGATCCTCGCGAAATCCCGCGCTCGGAGCGACGAGCAATTCATCGTGCTTTTTTACCAGAATAGATCTCTCCGCGTCATCCTCCTGTCGTCGTCGGCTTATAGAACGTGCCTCCTACGTTCCTCTTCGTCACCTCTGGGAATCCATGGCTGGGCCTCTGGAGTATCGTAAAAAGGGGAAAAGAGATTCGAAAAATCGAAGGCGACCTATAAACCGAGATATCATCGTCGCGGTACAACGGTTGCTATGCGGCGAATTCCCGTCGTTTCCTCTCCCTCCCTCCCTCTCTCTCTCTCTCTTTCTAGGGAAATATTTTATAGTCAAGTCGAATATATAAGAGACGTAGACTTGGATTTTTCCTTGAGAAATAGCTCATGCGATTTTTATGCGCGCGCGCGCGATGTGCCATCGATCCTTTTTTTTCTCTTTTTCAGGACGTTTTCATTTTCATGGTGATTTCGCGTAATTCACCGCACTTGACTTTTCAGATTACCGCACTAATTTTGGCCGATGCCATATTTTTCCTGCCAACGTTGCTTTAAATTTTAATTCAAGATCAATGTAACACATTATTAATAGTTGTGGAGCTGCTATTAGAAAGACGTGCATATTTTGTATGACCTAGTAATAGAAATATATAATTTAACACAAAGGGAGGAGGGGATGAGAAATATATGACATATGCACGAGAAATCCTTATCGAACCGAAGTAAAATTGTCGCGTTAGCAGGTAATAAGAAATAATAACTCGGTGACAATAATAATATACCAAATAATAATGATCAACGTCATTCGTAAACTCGAAGTTAACCAGGTCGTTAATCAAATATTCATTAGGTCGTCTAGATGCAGCAATATCATTTAATTATTAAATTCATCCGTGATTTCATTGCGCGGCGTGGCTCGCGACGATGTTGTCGGCCAGAATTTCCATTATGTTAATCGTCAGGAGCATTGTTCGTATCGGCCGTATTATTATCATCGCGCAGATCATTATCTCCGGCGACTCTAAATCGCTGCCGCGATTCTTTCCCCGATATCACGAGCGTGCGTGGATTCCTCAGCCCCAGATTCATATAATGCCTCGTGCGCTGCGGTACTTTGTTCCTCTCCGAGAGATCCGATAAATTTATCCTCCTCGATCTCTCTCTCTCTCTCTCTCTCTCTCTCTCTCTCTCTCTCTTTCCCCGCTTCCTCTCCCCGCTCGTCCTTATCCTTCTCCCTCAGGATTCCCCGTTCACCCCGCAGCGCGTCCACGAGGTCGAACGTAAAACATTTATAGTATCAGGATCGTGTAAGCTGCGGGGTACTGGCATACCAGGACTCTGAATGGCGTCGTCGTTTGTCGGATATGCGCGCATGTGCGCTCCAGCTGCAACGCACGTCTACGCGTGGAGGGTTCTAAAAATATGCGCGCGCGGCCACCCCGAGTGCACTTGAAATTGCACCTGCAGCAGCCGCAGCAGCAGCAGCAGCAGCAGCAGTAACTGCCGAGCCCGTGGGAGAGAAAATGAGATAGGCTACAATTTTACAACGCTCGATTTCATACAGTCGTATGCTGTCGGTTGTCGAAGAACTCGCCGCAAAAAAGTATAATTGATTATATTGAGGGAAGGACCGGTTTGAAACTGACAATCGCAGATTAAGTATCAAATAAATTTAAAAATATATGTTTGTCTCTAATCCTTGTACTTATATTTCTTCTCTAATTGTTGTATTAATATACTTGCTTAGAAATCAATGTCTTTTGGTATAATTGGAGAATATATATATGGAAAGAACGGTTTTGCTGAAGTATCTAAATATTCAGCTAGATACAGATCTGAAAATAATTTTGTTGGACAATGCTGCAAAAAATTTGTCCTATACTGGAAAAAATATATACTGTTCTAATGAGTCATTTGAATACAGTCTCAGCTAAATATTTATTAAATAGAAGATGTATTTATTTGATACAAAAAATTAATTTGATGTATCTATAATTTCTTTTTGGATAAATATTTATTTACTGTATGTAAGCATTTAGTTGGTACTATTCAAATAAATGTTTATTGAAATTCAATGTATTTTTTTCCCGGTGTAATAACCAGTTTGAGCGTCGTACATAATTATTTTAATAGGCCAACATAATTATTTTCAGATTTATATCTAGTTAAATTTTTAGATATACAGAGAAAAAAGTTTATTTAAATTAAACAAAATGCATTGGAATAGTCCATGCATAAATAAATGGATGTTTAAATTAAGAATGTGATTCTTTGCATTATAAATAAATCTTTTTGATTAATCAAAATATGTTTCGTTCAAAATTAAATTTGTTACAATGAAAGAAATATAAATAGAATCTCGCGCGCGTGCGAATCCAAACAAATCTTTTTCTCTATGTACTTCAACAAAATCGTCCTTTCCGTATAGAATAAAAATTTGTTGTTTTGACTGAAAAGTAAATTGTATATATTATATATAGTTTTCTGTGTATGGTATTTTCTAAAATTTCTTATAAATACATATGGAAAGAATGATTTTGTTAAAATATCTAAAAATTTAGTTCCAACAAAATAATTATATTAGAAGTATAATGAGCAATGTTGCAAAAAGTTTTGACATTATATTTTTTAGCAACCAGTCCTTTGAGCATTCATAACTATTTTGATAATCCAACAAAATTATATTCACATCTGTATTTAGCTAAGTTAATTAGTAAATATTTTAGCAAAACCGTCCTTTCCGTTCAAAAATTACAAAATTAATAGAAATTTAATAAAATAACCAAACAATTGATTTAAGGTTATATACATTGTTTTCGCTTTTAATATTTATAAATTTCTATTAATACTTTTGATTTCTTTTCTCTCGAGAAAAAACGTACTCCGACGATCCGTTACGGTGAACCGCGTGCATTTAATATTTCCTTCGACATCACAATACATTTTATGATCGTCGATAGTAAATGCGTCGCGTGCATATATTCTGTATAGATGAGGATATCTTTATATCTCCACTAGCTATCACGTCACCGACAGTAGAGCGAGAATCCCTTTTCCATCTGAAGGGCGTTCGGCCGCGTTATTCTAACATAGCACTATAGCTTTTGCGCACACCCTCTCGTCCCATCTCTTGGTTTCTATGGTGATCCGAAGAGGGGTCGCATCCCCTGTGGGTCGCCTCGCAGGTTGATTACCGTTATATATAACGTTGGCTATACATACACGATGCAATCTATAAGCGGCGAAATACTACCGACTTTTTGCATATGTAACTGCCCGGCGAAACGATGGCCGTAATATAATATTTACTGTTTATATCTTTCCACTGCTGTCGCTTGTTATCGGTTAACATTGTTTAAGGGATAACATGATGTAAAATAACGAGAAAGTATACAACGATCGATTAATAGCGATAAACTATAACGAACCGTAAACTTAAATCAGAGTCGATTCACGGATATCGCGGGACTCCAAATCCGCGAGAATTTACGTCGTTAATAATGAATATACGTCGCGGTGTATATCAACAACGAGAAAAATCCGAGTACATCTCGTCCAGCGTTATAAATTGTAATTACAGCGACTGTGAAACATCGCGGTATCGCGCGTTTAACATTTTTCCGTCTCTTCGTCTCCGCGCCGCGCCGCGGCGGTGCGCAGAGTCCGGAAAACGGACGGTCTCTGGCCAAATTCCAGGGGTATAAATTGTCGGGATTTCATTGTTTCCTCGTTTCCGGCAGTTCCTCTACCGAACTTTTCCACGCCGCTCTCGTCAGTCGATTTCACCAGCCCCCGAACTTCGGAGCGCGCGCTCCGGTTGACTTTATTGAACCGGACGAACGCGACGAACGCGACGAACGCGCGACGAGGCAGACTGAAATAATAGTCTGCCGCCTTTAGATGATGGTATAACCCACGGGCTTACCAGCACCAGCGTCATAATTACAGACCGCGATCGATAACTTATCACTTGGAAACTCGAAGCACGTAGCACCAGGCCTACCTCAAGTTAATAGTTCTTGAACAAATATGATGCAACTTTCCTGTACCCTTTTTGGTGTGGCTTTTAGCATGATTTATCATATAAAGGCGGCTTTATGATTTTTTTTTTAAGTTCTCCGAAAAAGAAAGAACAGTTAAGTAGCTTATATATTAGGTTAAGTAAAAAGTCATCGCGTTTTTTTAAAAGACATCTATCAGTACAAACCGCAATTACTTTCTTACCAACAATATAAATATATCTTGATAGAGTAAAGTTTCAGCTTTAAAAATCTCTTTTTTAAATTATACGACAATTTTTAATGGAGTTATGAGCAATTAAAGTCAAAATAATTCTTTTATTTAATCCGCGATAACTCAGTAATCAAAAGTCGTAGGAATATTTAAAAAAAAAG
>NW_017305536.1:6563593-6601118 GCF_001594115.1 Trachymyrmex septentrionalis | reverse complement strand
AAACTCATATAAACTTAAAAAATGTGATAAGCTTTTAAAAGTAGAGATTTCAAGCTTTAAAACCCTTTTTTTAAATTTGAATTTCATTCATTATTGACGAAGATATTGTATATACAACTTTGAGCTAAAAAATACGCGATGACTTTTTACTCAACCTAATATTTAAATATACACGGAAAGGGCGATCTTGCTGAAACGTCTCTAAAAATTTAGTTAGATACAGATCTGAAAATAATATTGTTGGACCAGCAAAATAATTACGACTGGTTGCTAGAATGTCAGAACTTTTTGCAGCATTGTTCATCATGCTTGAGAGTTTTACGTATAATTATTTTGGTGGGCCAACCAAACTATTTTTAGATTTATATCTAAAGTGATTACTCAATTTGGTTTTTTTTTTTTTTAATAACGTTTATCTTTAAGAAAGAATATTTTCTTGATAATCATATTAAAATATACAAATTTGAGAAAGAATTTATTATTATGTATTAAAAATAATTTATTTTTGAAGAATATTATAAATTTGTTCGAAGAAGTGATTTTATATAATAAGCAAATTGAATTTGATTTATTTTATTAATCTTATTTGACGCGTATTGAACTTACTAGGATTTAGAATATATTTTGTATAAATTTAACGCTTATAGTGAATGAGTTATATGATTAGCGGATATATGAACTTTTGAAATGTTTAAAATAAGTAATTATTACTTGCGATATGTATTTTTCTGTGTATACAGAAAAATCATTTTTTTTTCATGTGAGTTTTACTTACAAATTAATACTTTTTTCTACAACAAATCGAAAATATTTAAATTCTTTATTATAATACTTAATATTTAAGCATATATAGAACCGATTAATTTGAATAAATTATTTATCTGTAAAATTATTTTCTATAAAAGTATATCATGTGAGGTATACATGTATAGTATTGTATAGTTACACACGTTGGACGTGAGTAATTAATTATCTTTGATGACTTGTAATGTTGGAGGAACGTTAAGTATTTCATTCAATAAAGTTTAAACCACCAGGAGTTGGTAAAATTTTGAGAGTCCATTAGATGGATAATCCATGGGGATTATACGAGAAGTTTTGTTAAGGCGGTACATACAACTCGCGCGAGTGAAACACGGATTATGGAACCGACGCGGCTTATTCTCACGTTGAAGTGATCGAGAGCACTGTGGATTAAGCTTGTAGATGAATGAAGAAGGTCACGTCGCGCGCTTATCGGAAGAGATCAGGAAAAGAATGTGAGCGGCATTAAAGGCATTAAAGCAATAATGAGCATGTCGTTGATGTGCGGCCCGAGAAGACGATTAACGAAGACGAGTAACGAGCGGTGAACAATTTTGCAATCGTGTGTAATTGCTTGGCTTCGAGCACGTTCCTAGGAAATCGTGAAAGTAAACGAGGAACCGATTACCGCCCACCCGATGAGCATCTTTGCACCTTTCTCTGCTGAGTATCATCTCCGAGAACAATTCATAATGAATCGAAATCTTCGTGACTATTTCAGATTGTTTCCAATTTATTCCCTGTGCGTGTTTACGTGCTAAAAAGAAATTTAAATACGTTTAACAACAAATTAATATTCAAATAATGGACAATTGGAAGTAATAACTGCGCGGTAATTCTAGTTTATAATGCAGAAAAAGTGTTGAGTGAATTATCAAAATTATATAATTGTACAAAATACTTTTTACTTAGTTACATAAATATACATTTACGAATTAAAACATATCATTGTGTTGATAGAAAATGTTTCAAATTTAACAACTATTCAGAAGAGCATCTTTACATTTCTGAATTGGAATGTTTTAAGTAATTAGGAAAGTGGATATCCAATTTCTGTAACTTCGCTTTCAATACAATTGTAATACGTAGTATAATTATACATTAAATTTATATTATAGGTATTTAAATTTTGAAAGCTTAACAAAATTTTAAGGAATTACTATAATTGTATATTAAATACAATTTCAATATGTAATTGTGTTATATAATTATAATGTATTCTTTAAAATCATGTTTTCAAAATTCGAATATCGCAAATCTGATATAATGTAAATTTTATGTATAATGTGAATTATATGATATATATTTTATAATGTATAAATTGTATAACAATTAATTATAATTGTAAAATGCATTATATAATTATAATGTATGTTTTTAAATTATAAATTTGCAAAATTTGAACGTTTAACTCTAGTACTGTGTAAATTTAATGTTTTGTCAGAGTGTGATAAACAAATGAATAATAAGTGTATTATTTTCCTATAAAAAAATATTAGTTTTTGCGGTCGATTTTCTTTTATTATCTCATACATGCTAATTTTTTACTTCTATTCCTTTTCTATCAATACAATAATAATATTCGCATAATACTACATTGTTTGTGAAATAGTAAAGGCACATCTCTGCAAAAACTGGTTTTATCTTTCATAAATTTTTTATTAGAAAACGAGAAAGTTGCAGTAATAAATATCAGAAGTAGTCAGATAGAAAAATTATTTTTATCAATATTATAATAGCAATACTCGTGATGCTTTTCCGATGAATGATTACTAAATGTGGGCACGCATGAGTAAATACAGGATAAGTAAGGATAACGTTTGCCGAAATGGGCTTTAATTAACCGCGGCGCTCAACACATGCGTTCCGATCGAGCGCTCGATTCTCGCCGCGGTTCGCGGAGCGACCGCGGGGCGGCGCTGTCGGCGGCGTGGCTGGTGGCGCTAGTTGTCAATGGCGCCGGTTGATAGCGGGATCGTTGTTAGTCACAGCGGGACCACGTACGGTGGCGGTTGTGGAGTTAGAATCGTCAACGGTAAGGCAGACAAAAGGAGAGAAACGGGGCGATCGCCGAGTGGACATCGAGGGTAGGACTGGAACAGCCGAGTGCCAAGAGAGGAAGGTGACGGAACACAAGCCGAACGAGCGTTTCGGCATATGGTGTAAACGCGCTCGATTTCCCGACAAGTAAACGCGTAAAGCCCTCTCGTTGCCGTCGTCGTCGCCGCCGCCACCGTCGTTTCTCGAACGTGCGCTATAATTCGGTGCGTGGGCTCCCTGAGAACTTGTGCGCGCGCGCGCGCGTGTGTACCTCGCGTGTGTTTTCGTCGTTCGCGTTGAGTGCGATAGCCTGAGGAAGGTGGACGGTAAACGTCCGTTCGCCGTCGCCTGGTTTTCCGTTTTTGTGTTTTTAACGTCGTGCCGTCGCACTGTGCACGGCGAAGAGACGTGCTGCTGCCAAGCAACGCGTAGTGCATCCAACTGCGGAGAGATAAAGAGAGAGAGAGAGAAAGAGAGATAGGAGTGCCAGTTGGAACAAAAGGAAGAGGAGGAGGAGGTGGAGAGGAGGATACGGTGGAGGTGAACGGGGGGGAGGCAGTGGTGCGGAACGACGGATTTGTTTTCTTGCACAACGGTGGAGCAAAACGGCCTCAAACTGTGGGGCTCTGGGGCGTTTTTCCTTCCTCCGCAAGGGATGTACTACCCTGTAAGTGTTTATTACACGTCACTGTTAAAAACAGCTAGATGCGAGGCGAGTGATAACGCGATCGCGGCAGGAGGCGTCTCTCTCGCTACGGCCACGCCGCGGCTCTTAAATAAATCAACGGCTGCGTGCCGACTGCACGTTCCCTCGTCCGTCGCTTGCACGAGGCTCTCCGACTGCCGACGTCGAAGCGTCGGTTCGATAGAAGGCGTCGGATCGGCGGACCACGCTTCTCCGTCGGCGCGTTACCCGCGCCGCACCGTCAGCCCGTCACTCGCCGAGAGGCGAGGAACGACCGGGCGAAGTGGCGGGAATAGCCGACTTCTAAACGGCTTCTTTTCAATTCTTCGAAATGAATTTTTCCAAAGACTAAAATCTCGTATCTTTTCAAGTAAGATTAAATCCAAGAAATTTGGAGTGTTAATTTTAATTCTTTCGAGTGAAAAAAATTTCATTCAACTTTCTTTTCACCGGGAGTGGCAGAATTTTTATTCTTTTCTAGGAAGATTCACCCTTGAAGAATTTTGAAGAAAAATTCTTTTTCCTATTCTTAGATCCAATCCACGTGGCTTGAAAAATGGCTCCCGAAAAATTGGAACAGAGATAAACATATATTGTAGTCGGACAAAAAGAGAAAGCGAAAATTTCGAGTGCAAAAAGTGCAAGCAACGCCAACGGAGCTTGGCGTGTCTGTCGGCTTGAAGATCCGCTAGGATTTTTCGGCAACGTACGAATCCGTTGCATCCACGCGTGAGATATACCCTAACGCGACGATCCGTCATTGTCAATTAATAATATGGTTTATTTTCCCTCCTCCGTGTAGAAGCGCGCTCGAGTGTTTCTGTAATTTTAACACGTGGCTTTTTTCCAATCGGCACGACGGCGCGGCGCAACTCTCATCGATCCAACTCGTGTCTGTCCTGCCGGATTGCCTTCGCGTCCTTTTCCTTTCTCTCTCTCTTTCTCTCTTCGACTCCTCTCTCTCGCCGCTTCCTCGTCGCGCCAACGCGGGCGACGGACAAGACGCACGAAATCGCGTGATCGTCGAGAGAACCTGACGGCAAATGTCCTTGAGCGTCGTTGGCGTCCGCTGTCCTCCCGGCTGGTGAATCTTTGTTTCGTGGTCTGGATTACAGTGTTGTAGGTTACGTTTGCCTCTGCGCCCACGAACGGGAAAGCGAGAGATAGACGGTGGGAAAGAGAGGGAGAAAGAGAAAGGGAAAGGACGAGGGAGCGTGGGAAAGAGCGAGAGAGTCGGGCTAGAGCTCGTTTTCGGACCGACGCGACGCGGCCGAAGAGAGAAAGAAAGAGAGGGGGGGGGGAGAGAGAGAGAGAAAGAGAGAGAGATGTAGACGCTTCGTTGTCGTCGATGGCGCACGGCTCGTTTTGTCGAAACGAGCACAGATTTTCTTTGATTTATTCCACAATGAGAGGAACGTCGTTGTCCTATGCGACGCATTGCGTCGCGTCGCGTCGCGTCGGCCGAGTGAAAGTAAAATAGCCACGTAGCGTCTGCGACGAGCATGCGGTAAATTAAAACCTTGGTAAACAACGTTCCAAAATAGTCCGCGAGGTTAATGATAACGCTTGAATGTTTTTTGATGCTAATGACACGTTATCTTATTTATCTTTATATTTTGATACAAAATTCTTATTAGAGTAAGTGTGAAGAACATGTATCGTTGGGAATATTACAGCGTTGTCGTACTTTATTCGAATATTAATTAGTGTATATTCTCAGATTTTATGAATTGGGATGAATTTTCCCATAAATATGATGGGAAATTATTTCAAAACAAGTCCCTCACTTAGAATTAATAATGTAAGTTTAATGAGAAAACGTAATAGTTTGTCGATAACAGAATCGAATAGAATGGAACTAATAAAATAATTTATTTTTCTAGAGCAAAAATAGAACGTGTAATAAGAACGAGGCATTCATTCAATGATACTTCAAAATTGAACGTATTTTTTAAATAAATACGTGTATTATATATCGTAGACTGTTTAGTTTATATTTAAAAAATCGTATAAACGAAGGGAACATGTACGGTTGGAATATTGCACTGTACCACGGCTTTATCTGAATGTAAATTAACGTTTATTCGAGCATTTATTCCTACACGGAGAGTACGATGTTGCCGAAGTATCTAAAAATTCAGTTAGGTACAAATCTAAAAATAATTACTTTGGGCTATCAAAATAATTATATCGGACGCTTAAACGTAGTTACTAGAATGTCCAAACTTTTTGCAGCATTGTTCATTATGCTTGAGTTTCCCATATAATTATTTTGATAATTTAACAAAGTTATTTTTAGATCTGCATCTACCTAATTTTTAAATACTTCAGCTAAATCGTCCTTTCTGTACAAGATTTATGAGCATGACAATGAGAACGAGACATTTATTCAATGATCTTCGGAATTTGACATATTTTTTTTCTAAATACTTACATATCTATCATAGATATGTACAGATATAGGTAGATCGTGTAAATGACAAATATGCAGTTTGGAAAAAAAAAAAAAGAAAAACGGAATAAACGGGGTTATTTCGCTTTCTCTGCCGAACATACCTTCAGCAAAAATTTGCGCAATTTTTAACATATCTCCGTTATCGATATATTTTAAAATAACGTGTAACTACAGGCGTCTGAAATTTGTGTTGGAGCGAGGGTAACGTGAAACGAGCACGCGTATGGAATGAGAAGCTTTTGTTCAGGCTTCGGCTGCGTTCGCGCGTTATTTTTGTAAACGCGTTTCCTATATGCTTCAGCGCAGGTAGACGCTCTAAAACGGAGAGGAATACCGGCTTTTCCAGACCGAAGCCGGCCCGAACGGTCCCGGGTCCCCGCGTTCGTTCGAAACTCTCGAAAGGTAGGACCCTCCCCTCTCTTCTCCTTTGTGCGCACAGTCGTCGGTAGGAGATTGAATTTCGCTCACAATGAAGCCAACCTTTTTCTTTTTGCCCTTGGTAGGCTGTGTACAACATTTGGATGTGAATCCGTCGTTAGTTCCACGAGAGAACTATCCAGAACTGAAAGATCAAGTAAAACGGCGATCTACGACGAGATTTTAAGGCATAAAAACTTAAAGAAGCTAGCTTACTGGAGTATCTAAAAATTTAGGAGAGAGATATAAATTTGAAAAATAATTTTGTTGGATTATCTAAATAATTCATCTAAATGATGTAGGACGATCAAACGGTTGTTAGAATGAAAACTTCTTGCAATTTTCCTTATTGTACTTGAGATTCCTATTTCGATGATTCAACAAGATTATTTGTATCTAACTAAATTTTTCAATTAGCAAAATCGTTCTTTTTTGTAAACTTTAAGCCGTAACCCGTAAGAAATTATGACCGATCTCTTCAACTATGATTGGTCAGTTTCTCAAACCTTAAGTTTTATGCTTAAAAATTTCATTGTAAATGTCACTTTAGAAATTGGATCACGTTCTGAAATTTCTAGAATATATGCTGGACGGAATGCTTAAGATAGAATAAGACAAATATCTATACATTCAAAGCCTTTTAGCCACGATGCTAGAAATCAGAGCCGAGATCTTGGACGGAGAAAGAATTGACCAATCGCATTGGTCCTGTGATCGAATAGGTCAAATGTGATTTGTTAATTCTTTCTCTGTCCGAGATATCGGAGTGATTTGTGATTTCTAGCATTGCAAGCATTAGATTTTTGGCCCAGTTTTCCATTTTCTGGTCAACTTGTGGGTAGACTTAAGCTGATGATGTAAGAATTGTGTTTTTAGCTACGTTTGATCACTAAGCTGATAATTTTGTAGGGTAACTTCAAAAGATACTACAAAACCATCAGCTTAGTTAAACATAGCTAGAGGAACACAATTTTTGCATTATCATTAAGTTAAATGACCTTACGTTTGAAAAACTAGAAGTAAAATGAAAAACGAACCTTATTCTACATTGAAAAAAAAATTTAATACGTATTTCTTTGAATAATACTAAGCAAACAAACTCACATTGAATAAATATTTACTGGAAAAAAAATAATTAAACCAAATTAACAGTTTTTGTACCAAATAAGTATATATTTACATTTTGTAAATATATATAAAAATGTTCAAACAAATATTCATTTTTTCAGTGTATTTTATGTGTTTCTTTCATTCTATCTTAAGCATCTTAATACGATAGATTAATCAAAAGTTATCTAAACGACAACTTGGATCAATTCTTTATACTTGAAGTTGTCCATTCGAAATCGAAATTTCGTGTCGTGTCCGCCCCGAAAACCGAGGAATCGAGGAAAAGAATGCGATATTGATTATCTGTATATGTATACTACATCGAGTCTCGTAAAACGATCGATCGTTTGGAAAACGCAATGTCGCGCGACAAATCGACACCGCACGCAAGGACTCGATTTCTCGCGAACCGAGAATCTCTTCGCGATCTCGGGGAAGGTAAATCAGGGTCACGCGCTGGCAGAATATTGCATTTTGCAAAACGACAATTGTAAACACTTCCGTCCCGGCTTGTTTCTCTAGTTTCGCCTTCAACATCACGTTTTTCCAAGCGACTTGGATTTACACCGCACAGAAAACGATTTAGCATATTTTTTATTAAAAACATGCAAAAAAAAAAGCGCTGACGTATAATTTCCATTTTTTTTTTCCCCTTCACTTTTTAGTCTTTTCCCCTTCTGGCGAGTAAAATAATTCTCGTCGTGTGACAAAGTACGCTATATAATTGCGCGCCCAGTCGTTTGCGTCGGCTGCAATAAATCTTGCATGTGTGTTACACCTTACACCGCAAAATAATTTGAAGCAGGGAGTACATGTATATATCTCTCGTTGCTTCCTCGGTCGCTCCTTTCTATCTTGTCGTAGGGCAACGGAACCGAGCACGTGTTTTTCTTACGTACACCGTCGCGGTGCGTGTTGAAACAGTGTTCTCTTACAACGCCGTATTGCGTCACGTTGTCATATAGTAGCGTGTTAGCCGGGTAGCCAATGTTTTGCTTTTTGCGCGGGACAGGTTTTTACCCAGCCGCAAATCAGGTGACACGCTGAGAAATCGATCAATTGATCATTTGACTTGTCCTCGCGATTTGTGACCGACATGATCCAACCCGATTGACATTTTTCATGTGGTAAACCAGCTTGAAATCAATATATTATCGCACGGATAAATAGATACTGTATTAATTTTACTGTGAAATTAGAACTATCATTTTTCGATGCGTATTTGCAAGATGAAGGAAATTTTTACGTTTTATGTATTGCGTGTAAAAACGAGAGTCCGCTAAATTTGTAAAAATGTTTTAAGATACAGGAGGATAAACAAAATAATATAAATATACTATTATATCTGGAAAATATACTATACATATTTTATTATTAATAAGAGGTCAGTTTTGAAGAACAAGATGAGAAACAGATCTCCAATATTTGTTATTAAGAGTTCTTCATAATTAAGAGTTCTCTTTAGAAAAATGGTGTAACAATGTATGCACTGCAGCAGTTGTTACTATTCAAACATGACATTATTCCAATAAAAATAAGATCTGTATTAACCCGTGAATAGTGACCTGGTTTTTTTACGTAAACAATCTTGGTTTTATGCCCCAATTAAAATCACCGTTAACAACATATTGTATATTATTGATTATTTTCCGGTTTGTTTGAGGATGTATAGATTTAATCACAATTTTTTGAAAAAAAAAAAATGAATAGAAACCAAACAAATATTCAATGAAATTAGCTCGTTAATTGACAGTATCTTTAAAAAATAAAAATGTAAAGTAATATGACGCTTTTTTATTATATTTCGATGAAATTGCGTATTTAAAGGTTCGTGAAGAAGAATATTCCCGGGTTAAAGATAAATGATAAGCTAATTTGTTTTATTAATAAAATAAGTGGTTATATTTCCCAGGTGTTTGCATAATTTTGTTTGCTTTCTATATATTGCGTTATAACATGTGAAATATGTGCGAGGGAAAAATATTAAGTCGGTTTTTAATATTTAAATGAAAACATTTTGTGGATTAAAAGATTAATTTTTTAGTTCGATTCTAAGACCGACGTTATATTAAAAAAATTGAATTTGACATTACGTGGTTTATGCGACAGCGATGAGCAACGTTAATATTAGGTGATACACGACTATAAATACTGATATATTGCGGATAGATGACACGGTTCTAACGTGCCGGCGCCGTTATTGACTGAAAAATTGATTTATGGGTCAAGTGTCAATTGTTCTCCAATATAGCATGTTCGAAAAGTTAGCTTTTGTATTGGTGATGCGCCACGTTTGATCAATTTTCATACGACTCTCTGTATTGCTTCCGTATAGAAATGCCGACATGCAGTTTTTGCGAGAGATATATATGCCTCGCATTTGAATTGTCGCGTATATTCCCCTCGTGCAATGTTTCCGTTTCGCGTAGTCTTTTTTTTTTTTTTTTTTTGTCAATGCATATTTCAGAATATAGGTCGGATCTAGTTATTTCCAGCCAATAATCTCTCGATACTTTACTTCGAACGGTATCTTTGTTTAACCTTTCTTCGGTGCTCCTTACAAAAGCGGCTACGAGATTCAAAGGGGTGTTTCTTTACAAAGCGGCAATATTTTCTATGCATTATATTTTTTTCAGAGAGAAAAGTACAAGTCGTACGATAAAGCTATTTTTACAATGCTAATGCTGCATAATAAGTAAATATGTACGATCATAAAATCGTCTTTCTTTATATCGTAATATTATTCAATGTAATTAATTAAACGTTTTTGTGACGATAACTCGTGACTTTTTGCATATAATACTTTTTGTGGAAGACAGTAATGATTATAAGCTTAAGTAACATCGCTTAAATTTACTTTCAATTTGAAAGTAGATAATATTTTCTCTTTTTATTTTTTACTATTTATGTTTTTGTGGCGTCAATGCTGTGCTGTCCATGATATTCTCAGCACGTGCTTCTCACATTAGGAGCATCTCTTTTCCTTGGCTAACCGCGCATCTCGTATTCACTCAATATTCGTTTGCATGGCACGTGTGAAACGCGTGACGCACTTCACCCGTAACGTCTCTGCTTAATTTTTTGTTTCAGCACCGCGCGATCGACTCTTAAAAGAATTCTCTTTACCGTAAAAATAAATAAAAGTCGGAAGAAAAAGGTGAATAATTCGCTCTTTATCGCGACTGCTAAAGTTAGACACACACACACACACACACACACACACACACACACACACACACATGTTAATTTTTATAAAATTTTTTATTGTAAATAATATATATATTTTTTATGAACATTCTTATATTTACGTAATATAGTGGAATTAATTTTCAATTCCGTTTTATTTCATCTTTCTTTTTATATTTTAACTTACTATGAAGACTATTCTCTTATTGTGGCTTATATTTAATGTTAATATTCTTTTTTAAATTTTTATTCGCTACTTTACTTTCGTACTTATTTGCGAACACACTGTATGGTTCAAATCAAGCGTGTTTAATTTGTATAGTACGAAACATCTTGTATGCATTGAGTGTCGCGTGCGAGAACTCTTGGAACTTTTTGAAAGTTTAGAAAGTGGTGAACTATTTTTATATATTCTTTCCAACAGTATCGAGTTATGTATCATAAAACGGCGCCATTGCAAGAATAAAGTATACCTAAACGTTATCGTTAATCTCACAATTATAATCTACGCTATTAACACTTTTATATTGATCGAAAATGTTTTTGTACCGAAATATTCTTTTCAATTATTAATATTACCTGATTTGCTTTAAATCTTTCAATATGATTAAATTTCGTAACGTCGGTATTTGCTAATAGGGATTAATTTTTGCTTGCAAGATGACATCGATGAGAAGAACTCTCGATCTTTTTGCAAATAAAAAATACATTTTTTAATTTCAAATTAATAAGCGCATATGATTTTCATTAAGCAATATTAGGATTTATTTACAAGAGTCTATTTGAATTTTATGTATACTATGATTTTTTTTTAAACGAAAAGTGTGTCGGTGATATGAATTACAAATGTTCCTTATTGCAATGAATTTTCGAAATATCGATTCTTCAAAGATATGGATGACGCCCAAAAATGTTTTAACTTGTTTTATGAATTATTATAAGCGCGTGATGTGATACTCTGATATGCGTATTAATTTTGGTTCGTGTCCAGCATAAATAATATTTTATCAATATCTACTTGCCTTTTTTTGTATTCTATGAACATTTCTGCTACAATTGAACTATTAATCAAGATTTCTTTGTTTCGAGCGGAGATGATGAATCATTTTTATCGCGCTACAAAACAAATATTCATTTTTTATTGTAATTTCTCATTAATATGCAACTTTTAAATATTATTCGACTATATGGAATTCGTTGAATCCAAAAATCTGCTGTTATTTATTATGTTGTTGGTGTAATATAATATTATCATTGGAGGAAATATTTGCGCTGCGCTATGTTTTAGCATTATTAACCCTATGATAAATACGTGTCAAGGCCTTCTTTGCATGTCTACCCATTGTTTTTCATGCGCGAATGCGCGCATTGAGAATTAACACTTGCAAATACTAGGTACGGCGTGAGAAAATTCAAGGCGCGCAATTAGCAGAACATTCCACTTTTTCCTACATAAATTAAATTAAATCGTTAAATTTATTTTCGATTAAATGTATCGGTAAATCAATAACAGGGAGGGTTTTTTTTTTGGCCATATAATTGCCAGTGAAGTATTTTTTGTATAAACTAGACTTTACTGCACGAATAAAACAATATTTACAAATACGAATATAAAACGCATGCTGAAGCTCGGCAGAACGTTCAATAGAATTAGTTGTATTATTTATTAGTAGAACATTTATATGCGCAATATGGAATTTTTATTCAATTCCCTTGACAAACTTTTCAGTGGAGTAGTTTTTTCTCTCTGTTATTTTTGCGGAATTAAAAATTCATAGTGACACGCGAATTGCGTCATTAACAATGTGTTGTATGATGGAAAATATAAACTGACAAATATTAAATGTTTGAAATTAATTCTGCGTATTACGCAACTAAAATCATATTAGTGATTTGTCGAAGAAATTCTATTATCCTCGTAATCGAATAGCCTGACATTTGACATGTAAAATTTAAAATTAAATTTGTATCAGTGACATTTATAGTTACTAGATTATATATTTAGTTTACTACATAATATTTTAGTTATAGATTACATAAATATATCGTTACTTTTCTAAACATCTTTTTAGCGTAAAAAAATTAAAAGTCGATTTATCTATTAAATTAAGTTTAAACTGTCGTGAAAATAATTTAGACAATATTGTTAATTTTTAATTATTTCATTTGATATAAATAATGTTTTGTATAAAACAAAATACTTTTAAATTAAAAATTCATGAATACTGAGTATTATAAATTAAGAAAGATTCAATTAGCTAGAATACAAAAGTAGAATAAATTTAATTGAAGATTGGTAGTTAAAAATTACTTTCTTCTGTAATAAATAAACAATAATTATAACAATTGAATTGCACAGAATGCGTCTGAAAAATTCATTTAAAACACGTTTATGTGTAATTTATCGGTGTGGCATTACAAATGCACGTTTTATTTCAGAAACTTGCTAAATCATGTGTGTTGCGTTATTCACTTCCTATAATTTTCTACATCGCGCTTTTCGTAATCCTCAAAGGTAGAAAATGCAGCAGTATCTTTATTGTCATTTTAGTGCAATGGCATATTCAATATCGTGTTTCTTGTGGTTTCCCTTTGGAAACTTGGAGGAACTTGGGCGGCTAAGATAAATCGTCTTGACACATCGTGGCGAAGATTTCGGGAAGTTGGCATTTGCCAACTGTGTTTACTGTGGCGTAATTTACGAAAACGCGAGCCTGTCGGTTGAGGATTGGAGACGACACGGTCGAGGCTAATCGGAGAAAACGAGGTTGCTGGCCTCGCCAGTCATACATTTCCTTCCAATCATATTCATGCTGACGATTATCCGTAGCGAGAAAATACTGAACTTGTTAAACCGCATTCTTATTATTGTCGTATTGTTTGTTGCGAATTATCAATGGTAATTTATGGTTGCGCATGTGTGCGTAGGTCGAAGCGTTCCATCCTAAATTGAATCGCCATTAGTAGAACGAATTTCGAAATATGCGAATACTTTTGCCATACTTTTATCTTTCGTCAGTTATTATCGAATATCCGTGACATAATCAGGAGTGGATGTTGAATTCAATTGTGCGTCATACGTGTTGAATTCAGTCGTGAATCATTATAGTTTCCAATTTAATGAAGATTAATTTTAGCGTTTGGATATTAAATTGCACCCATATTTGACATTCATTTTCAAATGGATAACTTCAATAAATTAACGCGTAATTAATCGCAGTGAATTAAATTTGTAATTGAGCTTCAGAGAATTGATAAAGTTGCATTTGTACTCATTGAAAACTATTAACCTACTTTATTGTATATAATTGTATGTATTTACAGTAATTAGTGACGCTGTTTTTGAATCTTTTGATTTGATTGCACCTCGATGACGAGGCGTTTGAGAATGAAATTCTTTAAAAGGTTATCTTTGTGACGTCAGTCACAAGTAGTTTATTTACTAAAACTACACATTATTCATTTCTGAGGAATTGTCAAAATCTGACACCGAGTTCGGTTTTCTGCTGGTACCAGTATGGAAGGATGAAACGATAGAAATTCCGAACCTATTGATCGTGATTTAAAATCCAACTCGTCGCAGAATACCGGTTGAAATTTGTTTAAAGGAAATGAAACTTTATTCTCTGTTTTATCGTCGCAATTAATGAACGAATTAAATTTTCAATTGATTAAAATTTTATTTAATTTTGTAGTCAGCATTAAATATTCGTCCTCTGTTTGTGCTGTTTAAATTTAATTTATTAAAAGTTTAATTTTTCATATTGAAAGATACGTCTTTTTTAGAATTATATTTAACTTTTTGACTGTGACTACATATTTTATCATTAAATATCTTCGCAATTAGCTCTTAAACTTTTGCAAAGTTGTACTCGAAACGGAACGTAGCACTACGAGGCCAAACACTTGGTATACGCGAGACGTTTTTGCCTTAAAGGGACACGTTGAATTTTTTCTCCCTTGAGGAATTATTACGAACCTTCGGTTGGGTACTTAAAACGTTGAGATTGCAGCTGCCTAGCAATGCACCAGTGAAATTTCGCATCGAGATACTTACAGTTTCGAATTCTTCCTCTTTTGTTTGCAACGCGCTACATCTCTGAATCAAGTGCGTCGTCTTCACCTTTAGTCAATATTTTACCATCTCATCAACTCGAAGCCATTCATCTCTATTTATAATACCACTGTAAAGTTATGGTTATAATACCAGTGGTTATAATATCACTGTAAAGCGATAATTGGCTCGGTAAATATTGTCGCTGTATATCTTAAGTTATGTTCTTATATCTATATATCTTTTTATCATTGTATTTATGCATTTCCAAAGAAAGTCTATCTCTTTCTATTTAAAGTATATGTAGATATTAATACATAGGATAATTGCTTCTTTTAATGAGATAATATAACGACGTATTTTAAATTAATATTCATTATTTATAAACTTCCACTATACGTTTTAATGCACTTTAAATTTTGTTTTAAATATTTAAATATTTTCTAGTTCTATAAATATATCTATTCTGATAGAAGCATACATAACAAACAGATCTTAGATAACCCTTAAATTGTTATCGTGGATAAATAAATCGAAAGATCCTGCATGTTTGATATCAAAAATTCGTTAATATCGATTTGGAATGCATGACGTGATATATTATAATAATTTCGATTTATGAGATATATATTGAATATGTTTTTTCGTATTACAATTCCAGCGCGCAGATGGATCTTTAATAGCCATCAATCAATCCGTATTCGAGTCGTTGTTGCGGATAAACGAATCGGAAGGTGCCTGGTATGTTCAATATTAGGAATTTCTTAATGTCGTTTCGATTCGGAACGAATAATGGAAGGTGCGAAAGAGGGATGCAGAAAAATCAGGAATTTTTTAATATACTGCAAAGGGACTGCAAAAATTCAATGTATTTCGACTATGAGGAAATAACGCCTTGAAGGCGTTATTTCCTCATAGTCGAGAAAAAGTTGTGAGCCGAGCTCTAGCTTTAACTATACATTCTTGTATAGACGGATATGATAGATCGACTATAATAAAACGCTAAATGCGCCATCTCTAATACTCTAATTTTTAATAACAGTATCAGTATTATTATTATGTTATCATTGATGTAGTGTATAATAACAAAGCTGTTCAGAGAAAAACGACTTTTATATTAGCATTACAAAATTATCGTAACATCTTTCTTATATTCGTGGGAATCTTTTTTCTGTTCCTGAACTCCGTTTATACACGCGTTATATATGATACCCTCATAATCATAATGATTCATATTCCCGCTATTATATGTGTACTCCACTCTTTCCTTAGCTTTATCCACGAGCTGCTATACAAATGGTAAATATATTTATCATGAATTTATGTTCGCCAATGTAGAAAGCAGATTAATATTGTATTTGCGTTAATGCGATCTTTGCACCGATGATTTAAATTGCCAATAATCACGTATTCAGTAATCATTGTGTTGTGATGATTTTATTCCACTTGCAATCTTTCCTCGGAAACAACAGTTTCATTAATTATTCGTAGTATAGATACTCAGTAATGTGTCATAAACAGCCGTGCCACGAGGGCATGCATATCTTCTCGGTTTGTCGACATTCTTAAAAAGTCACGACGAATGACAGTTTTGCGCAAGTAATAGACGATCAACACGAGTAAAATCAGTTTCAAGAAAATGAGCTTAGCAATCCACGGCATGCGTTAATCTTAAGATAAAAGAATATTGTATTTCGTAGAATATTGTATGTCGTCACGAAATTTCTCGAAATCTGCGAGTATATACAAATTTATATTTGTGTATTACGTCGAGTCTCTTTCGTGAGATTTATGAAGATCGTTTTGAAAGCTCGAAATTGTAGTTTTGCCGAAATTTTTGGAAAACTCGCCGTGCTCGTTTTTCTGAAGCGTCCCAGTAGTTCCGTGACAGGTATTCACAACACCCAGCGTTTACTGCAGCTTTCCTCTCAATTGGAAAGTGACGCGAAGAATGCAGTCGAATGCAACCTGCACAATCGCTCTGCCAACGCAGTTATTTGCGATTTTCCACGTTGCACATACCCGTGGCCGACATCGTGTTTAGAAAAATTCCGTGAAGTTTCTTGCTCCACACTACTGTCGTACCTAAGTTTAACTTGCGCTTTTGCGTACATAGGAAACTGTTCCGCCTGAGTTGTACAATAGGACGCGGTATAGAACGAAACTTGCGGCGTATCTGTGCGAAGAGCATTCACGTTTTCGACTGTTGCATTCGCCCTCTCTTTCTCTATCTGTTTGCATACATTACATTTTACGTTTCAACGAGAACGCGTTTGTCCGGTTATAACGTTTAAGTGTTACTGATGCCAACTGAGAGTTAGTTTACTGTCTTCTGCTTTCTCATGACACAGCTGCAAGCTTGAATAATTGTGATCGTTCAGAATTCTGAAATTCTCGCTTGCCTACCGCGCTCGAATATATTCTAACGTGACTTTCATAAAGACAACCGTGAAATTTTTAAAGCGCTTGGTATTGTGCCAGGCAGCGCGTAATTTTATTACAAGAGCACTACAAACAAGAATGTTCCCGAATAGCGAGAAGTCGAAAAATTGTATAGAATAGTTGTGCCATATTTCACTTAAAAAAATTAGAGACAATTTAATTTAATTCTCGAACAACGTTGTGCTACAGCATGTCGCTTTTAACAAGATTAAAAGTAAATTTTAATAGTTTTAAGTGGACGATATTTGAGATGTATTGTATTCCATGACGGCAACTTGAAAACAAGAAAAATATCAAATAAAGCCCATACAGAAAGAACAGTTTTAATGCTCACAGCTATCAGTGTTTTTACTTATATTGCAATCTTCTCAAAGTTTAACTGCGGAGTTTAACATTCTTAGACGGAGAGACAATTAAATGACAATTAAGCCGGATGACTTCCGAGTTGCAAACGAAGAGAAACCTAGATTTTACTGTAACACAATTCTACGTAAAGAAACAAAGCGATACCGTTAGCGCGCGACTCTTCGTTTCCTCACGGCGTTTCCTCACGGAATAATTGCAGCAGAGTTTCATTTTCCTTCCGCGTCAAGCGATGTCGTCAACCGTTGCTCGTTATCCCGTTATTCTTTACATCCGAATAATGAATGCATTTTCGGTTTCCAATATCAAAATTCCTCTCGCTCGTTATCCCCAAGCAATCGACCTTAATTCTTGGACGATACGCGAGTGATATTTTCGTACGCTATTCCGAGATCGAGAAATAAAATGCACAGGGGCGCTCCTTAAATTTTCATTTTTGCAGAAAACGCTCCCTACGAGGCACGTCGCGACGTAATTCCCGTCCGGCTGAATAGAAATTCTTCCTTCTCGTGCAGGATCTGAATCGGTGGAATGAGATGATTCGTTCTACTCGTCTCGACGAATCCCATCCTGTTCCTTCAAATAAATCCAATAAGGCCTGAATTTCTATGATTAATTCACTTCGCTCCGCACATTTTTCCGCGGATTTTAGGATTAAATATAATATCCGTCGCTTTCTTTTTTTTTTTTTTAATTTCGTTCTTGCTTTATATGTTAATAAGTTTAATAGATTATCGCGACGATGGCAGAAGTTAACAAAGACGACGGGCAGCCAGTAAGTTTGAGAGTTAATTTAAGAAACACGCGTTGATATACGTATATTTAACGTATTCAAAGAATTTATTATATCATCTTTATAAAATTTATGCAGATATTATTAAAATTGTTATTACTATTGCATTTATTTCACTACCGGCAACACAATTTCGAAGTAAAGCAATTACACATTTGTAATTTTATGCATGAGATAATCGCAAATAAATGCATAAAGAATTGATTTGCTGCTTTTTATCTGTTATAATATATTTTTCTAAGAGGAAGTGATCTTTCAAAGAAAATGCGCGATTACCGAGCATTAAGACTTGCAAATCTTCGTTTTATCTTCGGAAAGTCGCAGCATCTTCTGTCCAATTGGAAAAACTCCTTGTTTGTGTAGACCTATACTTTGTCTTCCATCTACTCAAACGTATTAAAACGATCTAGATATTAGGATCAACTTTTCTACAACAACTTTAACAAGTAGGTAATAAATGCGGAGTAAAGTTGTATTTGCGAATAAAAAATTTCATAAAGTTTACCGATCACGAATGACAGTTCTATAAGTGAAATTTTTATTTGAATGGTTTAAAATAAAATGTGATTCCTTCAAAATCGTCCCATATTTCTAGACTGGTCATCGATAAACGAATAAATAAATAAGACAAACAGCCCAGAAATCTACGTTCGGATATTTACGCGAAACTTTATTTGTTTCTATTATTTTTTGTCTCAAGTGCTTTTTTCAAATATAACATTATAATTTAATTGTAATCTTTAAATACAATCAAATTGTAATATTACATTAAAGAATGATCATTTAAGATAAAAACAATAAATTTTATGTAAGTGTCCGGACGCAGGAACGTTCAACACGAATTAATAAATGCATAAACGGTGCAAACAGTAATTGGATTCTGTGGGAATAATAAAAACTTATTCGAACAGCGCATAATTTCTCTGATCGGGGAGAGGAAAGTCCGGGAAAGCCCGCGTTGACGGCGCGGCGTGTCGTAGTCGCGGCTGGCGGCTGCTGCGGATATCGATCGGTCCGGGATAGTCGCAGCGTCTCTTTAAGTCATCCGACGGAGGGGGAGAGGGTATCCTGCTTCTGGGCTCACCCACGTAGCTCACCCCCACCGGCCCTTGGCAACCCCTGTCGCCTACGTCGTTACCGCCCACGCATGCTGCAGCCTCTCCTCTGTCGTATATCCTTCTCTCCTGCTTTCTGCAGGATCATCCATCGTTCTAGTCTCTGCTTGCTTTCCCTTCGGCGAATTTAGACGATTGACAACAACAATTTCCCAACACGCGGGTCTAACTTCTTTTTGTTTCCCGAAATGTTATTTATTCACGACTGACGCACGATTGTCGAATTGAGCTTTTTTGCTGATGATGATTTTTGTTTTAGCTGCGCTCTACATAAGAGAGATTTCGAAATTTTCAAGCTTCTCAGCAAGCCAAGCTTTTGAGCTGTGCATCTTTATACCTGAGTGTACTCTTCGCACGAACAAAGCCGAGTTCTCTTTGGACTTTTAAAGTGCTTTGCTCTGCAGAGGCGCTCTACATTCTTTATTCTTTGGCCGTTTTGAAACTCGTCTTACGAGATCTGCGTGAAATGAAAATGTTTCTTTTTAATGAGCATTGCATATTTTATCCAATTTTTTTATTGAAGTACGTGCGATTTGGAATCACTGTTTACTTGAAATTTTTTGAATAAAAAATATGAAAATCAAGCGCGTATATTAACAACACAATATAGGTAAAAGGCCAAGAGAACAAACAAGTATTGATGCATAAAATAATAAAAGAATAAAATTAAAATAATAAAATATCGTAATAAAGTAAAAATAATAAAACGGAATAATACAATTATAAAATAATAAAATAAGCAAATTTAATCAAAGTAAGAACGAAATTAATTTTTATTAACAACAAATTCTCAGATCGATAGTAGATCATCAAAGCAGTGTATTACGACAGTTGCCGACAGTACTTTTCGATACTCCGCCATCGCCAAAGTTTCTCTCGCGCCTAATGGATTTATCTGGTGATCGCTGGAGTTTCGCAAAACTCGTTAAACTCGATATTTGCTTCGTCGAAGCGCAACTCGAATGGCGTCACGATAGACAGATAATATTCTCTGTCTCTTTCTGTCCCTCTATTCGTCTTTCTTGTATATGTCATGATACACAATATGTATAAGATGAAATGTTGGTAAGTCAACGCTGGATCATTCTTTTTGGTCTTAATTCCTGTGGACCCCTTTATTTGCGCGTTTTTCACGAGATCTTTAGGAACGATGTCTTGCGAGGAGGTTATACGAGTATCGATTTCGCGCGAAGGAGCCTTCTCGTAGTCTTATACGTCGTTATTTTTTTTTTCTCGGTACGGCGTCACGTCCGTCGGTAGATACGGTAAAAAGAGGGCTCAAGGATATCTCAGAAAAGTAGCTCGCATCCGCCGGTTAAATGCGCCCCGAGATAATGAGATGACCCATCCACACGGGGCTATCTCTCCGCGTTACTCTCGTCTCTCGTGTTCCCGATATCTTCGGCGTAGCCGGCTATATCGAGGCTCGTACAACTCTACTGGCGATCTGCCCTGGAGTTTCTCCGGTCACTGAATCTTCCAAAAGACGTTTAGCTAACGGCTCATGTCTTATTTTCCCCGCGACAATTCGAGGTAGTAGGATTATACAGAAAGGCTTACTGAAGTATCTAAAAATTTAATTACACGGAAAGAACAGTAGTTTTGTGTGTAAAAGTGTGTAAAAATTTATTTGGATACAGATTAAATAATTTTGTTGATTTTGTAGTTTGGTAAATCAATGATTTTTAAAAGGGATACATATGAAAAGGTTGAAAAAGAAGTCGAATTTTTGTTTAAAAAATATTTTTTTAAATCATTAACTTACCAAACTACCTTCGTATGTAGGACGCTCAAAGTAGTTGGTAAGAATATCGAAACTTTTTGCAGCATTTGTCATTCTTGAAATTTCCACGCCATTTGATGCGCCGTGAATAAAAATTCGCAGCGCTCCGGTAATGCGCTTCTCAATTTATCTCATCAAGGTCTCAATGAAATATTCTCGCAATTCTAAAAATACATAAATAATATTTTATTGACGATACTAGTATGTGACCATTTATTTTATTGATGGCTAATTATTTTTATTCAACAAAATTATTTTTAGATCTGTGTTTGGCTAAATTTTTGAATACTTCAGCAAAAACATTCTATCCATATCAATTCGTAGAATTAGATACATCTTTGAAGAGATGGTACAATATTCACATGTTTGGAAGTTCAAAAACGATTGATTTTTTTATTTTAGATGCTTTTTTTATGTACACGTGACGTAATGCTTGATTATACAGTAAAAGCCAAGTATTATATAAATAAAGCGTTCATAAAATTCAATCAATTTTCTTACAATTCCTTTAGTTTGTAACTGTTGTTACTAGCCTGTCGAATTGATTAGTTTTCGTTATATTCTTCATATAAAAACTAGGCGTATATCTTCTTTCGTTCAGCTATTGTATGCAAACGGACGACTGGGGGGGCTTAACTTGGGACAACTCTTAGAAATCCAAGGGAGAGACGTTCTTTCTCATTGTTGCTGAAGTCGTGTACTGTTACGAAGATTTATTGGTGTCCCGATATTAAATCGCAAATGTAATTTACGAGGCCCGTTCCTTTTTCACGGCCGACTGCAGTTGCTACCTATGGAAAAGCACGCCAATGCGAATCGTTCTGTATAAAAATGTAACGTTAAATGTCTTTCTGCCTGTATTTGATGCGCCGTGAATAAAAATTCGGAACGCTCCGATAATACGCTCTTTCGAATTTATCTTATCACGGTTTTAATGAAATATTCCCGCAATTCTAGATATACGTAAATAATGTTTTATTTATACTAATGTGTAACCATTCATTTTATTGATAGTTATTTTAAGAAAAGTTTTGTATTACAATGCAAATAAATGCTACACACTGAGAGAAATATTTTCGTATGTATAACCATTTATTTTATTGATATGTAGCTAACAAAAATTGTCTTACCTTTCTATTAAGAAATTGTTGTTCTAATAAAAATTTAGTTAGAACCAAAATTTGACTAGAATAATTAAATTTTGATTAGAACAACACAATTTTTGAATGAAAAAATAAGAAAGCTTTCGTTAGTTGCATATTGATTAAATAAGTGGTTACTCATACCTTTCTTTTAGTTTTTTTTTTCTTAATAAACAATATCGCATATAATTACTTCATCGCTGAAGATGACGCGAATCGAGTTCGATCGATATTTTATGTAAGATTTGAAATGTATTATTGTGAAGATATATGATATCAAACGCGTCAACTTCTGCGCTATTATTGCTCTCAGTTGCCCGGAAATTTCTAATTGATTGTTTTTTTTCTTATTTTATTTTACATTTTATAAGCATTGTTTCAATAAAAATTTTTATCTTTCTCTCTCTCTCTCTCTCTCTCTCTCTCTGAGATAGAGGTAAATAAAACATTAAAGAATATTAAAACTCTCCATTTCTAGAAATATTTTATGCTGCATTTTATATTTTTATAAATAAAATCGATAACAAATATTATAAAACGACCTGACGGACTAGTTTTATTTGAATTCGATGACGGCTAGTGACAGATGCTATTTTAAGTGTAAACGGATATTCAAGTCGTCAAATCTGTCGCGTATATTTTGATCGAAAGCGTGTGAGAACCGCTGTGCCATTGGGCACGCATAACAAGATACTCGATATCGATTCTGTGCGCCCGCTGAAAACTGGGATCGCGTGTGGGAATGAATCTAATTTCCATTCCATGAACGTGGACATGGCCGACATGAGTGTTGTCTTATTGCGCCCGTGAATTATCCATCGTGATAACGTCGCGCGATTAGCAGCCACTTTTGAAATTTTGTCTATACGTTTCAATTATACGTCAATTTGCACGTTTATTTCATAATTTAGCATTTAAATTTCGCAAATTGCTTCGCACGCGAACAACAAATTATGCAGCTCTTCGATGCTGAAAATGACGAATCCAATACGTAAAAAGAAATAAAACAGAGCTTAGATAATTATGTAGGAAGATTGAACTAGTTATAATGGAATACAATTTGAAGAATTAAGCGAAACATAATTCACAGTATTCTCGAAATTTTATTGGACTTGTAAATTTTCTCTGATATAGGTATAAAAATCACATTTTTATAGTCTTTGAATTTGTGACTAATTAGGAACTTTCTTTTTGTTTTAGGTAAGTACCTTGTCTGCTGATCTACCGATAATGCCGAGTACCGTAAGTTAAATATGACACATATTTTATTTTAATTTGTTTGGCTAAAGATAATGACATTTTTTTACAAAGAGAAAATTTTAATATTTTAAACAGAAGATAAAACTTACTTTAAAAAAAAATTAATAAACAATTTTATAGTATGATTGAGATTATTACATCCGGTATTTTCTCTACTGGATGTTTTGAGAAATAAATAGATATTAATACTATAGACGAGAAAAATATGTATTAGAGTTTAGCGAAGTCTTTCATATCACATCAATACTATTGCTTATTATAATAATACGATTCAATTCTAAATTCTTTTTTAAGATTCTTAATTATTACATTTTAAATTCATAAAATGTTATAACACGATAAGAGAAAAAAGTTCTCATAAATAATATTAAATAAACGTTTTTGATCAGTTTGACGCAATGGAGATTAGAGAAAAGTATTGTACATTTATCTTTGAAAATTTATTATAAACATGTGTATTACATATGGCATTAATATTTGCTAGAAATTCTTGCTGCTGATAATTAGTTTCACTAATCGATACGAAATTGTGACGAGCGCATCTTTCCACTTCAAACTCCTCGAGTTTGGGTCTGAGCGAAATGTTAACTGTGTTTGTTAAGTTTTCATGCAGTTAGTAGGAGTCGTGGGAAATGTAGCGCGATTTAGGATGGAAATTCAAGATCAGAAGCGTGCGCACCGCAAATTCGTAGCCGGCGGTTTAACGCGATGCGTCTTTTCGTTCGCGTTGTAGGGGAATGGCATGCGAATTTCGCGGGTGCTTGCGCCGTGATATCAAACGGAAACTACCGCCGTGCCGCACAAAGCCGTCCCTGTATCATCCGGTAATGGGAATGTCAATTGTGCGCGCACCTACGCCGTCTCTCTCTTGACACGTCCATGTGCACGATTCCCTCGCACGGTTTTCTTCTATTCGCGATCATTCTCATGGACTTTGTCCGGGAAGTAAAAGCTTACGCAACAAAATTCAGAATTGCTCCAAATTTCACATCGCCTGCACAATTGTGCAATATTCTACGTTTTTCCACCTTAATTGGTGCGATTGTTCCGATTTGATATATGTCGCAACGATATCTCGCTTATACGTTCGAAGAATATATAACTAAATATAGCCTCGGTACAGAATAGAAAGTGTTGAAACGTGATACGCGATGTTAAAGGAAGACAAAGATATGAAGGGCTTTTAAATTACAAAAGTAATTAACTAGAAGTGCCAATCAAACGCGATTTTTGATGCGTGATACAAAATTATTATTCTTAAATAAATTGTGATTAATAATAATATGATCATACAAGAACTTCGTTTGATTCTCATTGGTTTTTCCATTTAATTATTTTATTAAAAATGGAATTACAAAAGTAAAGCTGTGAAAGATCATGACGAAGATTACATTGATAATAATAGGAGAGGATACGAGGAATCGAAAAAATTGTCAAAGCAAGTAGTATCAATTTATTCAGCTCACGTAAGTTGTTACAATCTATTTTTAGTGTAAATTTTTATTAAGAACTGGGTCATTTTACATAGAATAATAGCAATTAAAAATTAAAATCAACCGGATAAGACAAAATTGGCGATAATACTGACAAGTGGAGTTTATTATTAAGAGTAAGAATAAAAGTTGCGGAGACGTGTTCGAACTATTTGCGAAGGGTCAAGATTAAATCTTTAAACACATTTTCCATAATGAACGCACCGTCTATACTCAGTACTTTTTCAATGTAACTCGACCCAATTAACGATTCGAGCCTGAAACACGATGGTTGAGTTTATGTATCCAGATTCGAAAATACCTTCCCCTCCATGCCGCTGATGTCACGTGCAGCCTCCGACTATAATCCGGGCCCGATTGAATATTTAGAGCGGAGTTAATAAATAATTTCACAGGTGACATGCGCTCGTACGTGATTAAAGGGTGTATCTTGTACACGATAACGCGGTACCATCGTGTCGCGCGATCATAAGACCGTGATATTGAAGTTTGCGCTACGGTTCGTTTAATATCAAATAGAAGCCCCTTCCGTGTTGCGCACAAAGATTCGCTCTATTATCCATTCTAATAGGAATGTCAATTATTCTCTGACGGAATTTCTGCATCTGACGATTTCGCATTAATGCCTCTCTGTTTATCTCATACTAGTTGTGTAATATCATCAAGAAGGAATTTTCATTAATCTAGTAACATTCCTTAACTTTATTTTGTTGCAAATCAATTCTGCACGAAAAGTACGATTTTGTTGAAGTATCTAAAAATTTAGTTGAATACAGATAATTTTTTTTAGACTATTAAAGTAATTATATAGGATCTTTAAACTAGAATATTAAAACTTTTTGCAACATTATTCTCAATGTTTCTACATACTTAATTATTTTCATTCAACAAAATTATTTTTAGATTTGTATCTGGCAAAATTTTTAGATTCTTCAGCAAAACCGTTCTTTCCGTTGCGATAAAGAAAAGGCAGAAATAAATGATTGTTTAACAAATTATTTTACATCGTTGTTACAGAATAGATTCAACATAATATTTTTCGTCGTAGTACAATCTCAGAATAAATTAATTTTGTGATAAGTTTTAATCAAGTCTGAGGTTTTTGCCAGATAAATAAATACGTTCACACGAAGTGTGGGCGTTTCGTAATGTTCTTGCAGAATCAACCAATGTTATAATACAATAGTTGCAGAATTGATAGCGCATAATTATTATAGCATCTGTATCTCCTAGTTGGAAGCTGAATCACAATTGGATTTAATAAACGTCGCCGTGAGATTATTCGATAATTTTGTTATCTTAGATATATGAATATTTCATTAAATTTGCTGAATATTACTTCAACAGTCTGTCGAGTGTTTATACTAACCAAATCTAATTTATTGATCGTTTATTAACAGGATGCGTTGTATGCATATGAGCTTGATTGACCTCATTATACAAGATAAAATACATCATATGTGCGAAATATAAACTAGTTATTTTGATTTTACGTCAAACAATCAAAATGATAATGTTATTTTGATATCGTAATTAACATATTTTTATTATAGAGGAGAAATGCAATTTACAATAACAATATTAAGTAACAATATTACACATATGGATGGTAAAATAATATATTAAACATGATAAATTGTCAACTAATTAAATCATGGTTAATGGGACTTTTACATTTGCTATTTTTTAAATAATTAATGTAAATAATTAATTTGAATAAACTAAAATTATTTTTCATAATTTGGAATTATTTTTCATCAGAAATATAATATACGGTGGTATTATGCTTGTTTTGGGATTCATTTTAATAACGTACAATCGCTATTGTCTTATCCTATCTCATTCCCAGTTTTCCGTATTAACTTGCTTTTGCAATTATAGCGATGCCCTATGTATGTGTGCCGATTAAGACCGATTTGTATTCAAGTGGCGGCAATGGAACAATAACGCCGTTTCGAGATAACAGTGCCATCCACATTCCTTGGGCTGCCGTTGTCATTATCATCTATTGTCATTACCTCGACGTTCTTGTCGTACCAGTTCACGATCTCACGTGAGATTCATTATCCAATCCGTCGCGGTTGCAGCCTGCTCTATGCTTAGATCTCCGTAATTTTTCACTTCTACCGCATTATGTACCACTACGTGCAATTTAACGCTCTCAGTTAAATTAGAAATTGCATAAGCGCGCATTATTGCGATAAACTGTATTATTGCCTCGACTAGTCCTTTACTAGAAATGTTACATGCTTCTGAGAAATATTAAAAAATATTAAACTTAATGATATGATACGACGATGTATGCTGTGTAAATTTCTAAAAGTGTCATTTGTTCATTTTTTTTTTTTTATTATGAGTTATGCTTGTGGCATTTGATAATATAGCTTTTCTCGGGAAAAATTAATATATTATGCGCTGGAATTCGAAGCAACATTTTTAAAAGTTTTTCCAAGTTAAACTTTCGTAAAAATATTGTGTAGTTATGAGAAATTTAAATAACTTTTTAATTCATTTTTAAATTCTGTTTACTGCCAAACCTCTACGCGAAATCTGAGCTGTGATCCTTGCACGGTATCCCAGATAATGCCATGACCCTAGAATTAAGTCGTTCTTCACGAAGAAACCCGTTCATCAGAGCAACCCCTTTCGGGTTGGGTTGTGAGAAAACGTGGGATATTGCGTGTCGGCCCAGAAATTTCTGCACGATTCAACGAATATGTTATGTTCATGATAATACCTGAAATTTTATTGCGTTCAAGGCTTACATGGGGATCTTTTGAAATTTCTTTTTTTAATTTGGTATTTGTGTCGTGGAATATTCTCTTTCGAAAAAGCGGAAGAAATTATTTTCTCTTTTATACTATGCTTTATGTTTGATATGCGTTTGTTAAATTTATTTGCAAATTAATATGGGATGAAGGATTTTAATCTTTAAAAGCCTGACACGCCTTTAAGGACACTTTAAATGATTATATTCCGCAAAATAAGCTGTAGCAAACGTAATGCTTCTTTATTTTGAAGTTTATCAAATTGTTACAGAATAATGTTAGATATTACAGTCATTTATTGTAACGTGATTTTATTAGTATTTAATGTTATTATTAATTTTATTAGTTATTTAATGTTATTATCCAAGAAAACAAAATTAGATAAAATACCAAGAAAGATGGTGCGTGTATAACATAATGTGTTCTAGAAAATTAATAGATGACAACTATAATTGCGTGCAGTGCGAAATTTCCGTGTTATCGATGATTCAAAGGTTTTCTTTCCGTGATAAAAAACATTTCAATATCTTACGATTAGACTAATGATTAATTTCTTTCGTAACTTTCGCAATCGAATGATTTCGCATTGTTTGACTATTTCTGTATTATTGCTTAATGTAATATAAAAATAACAGAATCTCTAACAAGATTGAATTTATTTTTAAATTGTCACTGTCAATTTTAATAGAATTTTGTTAAATTTCGTGCAGAATTTGTAGCGGAAATTTGTAGCAGAATATTCCACGCATAGCATCGAACATTAATCAGATTCCAAAACATTGACACATGCACGCGATCGAAGTGCAAGCTCCTAGAATGCACATCATGTTATGTCGTATCTATGAGATAATCCTTCTTTTATTTTGCACTGCAGAGTATTTCCTGCAACGGTGCGAAACGCACGTAACTCGCGTCACGTTTAGAACGAAGGAAAGCTGTGAGACAGATCCGGAAACGATCCTTTCTCTCTCTCTCTCTCTCTCTCTCTCTCTCTCTCTATTTTTCCATTTTCTTTTTAACCTCGCGCATTTTCCTTCCATTCTTACCCGTTCTGCCAGAAGAGAACTGGACAAAAATAAGTCATTCTTTTATCGCTTTACGAGGCGAAGCCTTGGTACTGATAAACCCAGACCTTTCTCGGCATTACGGGGTTCTACGTGTAACCATAAATTTCTGTAAATCCAGTTAAATGCGATTGCTAAGCGTCTTATTCCGGTTTAGTAATCTAGAGATGTATTTTTTTGCACTTTACGAACAGTTATAAATACAGGTTGCATTTTTTAAAATATTCCATTCATATTATGTAAATCTAATTCAAAGAAAATGTAAACATTGTTTATATATGCGTGTGACGTAACGTGATGTAACAGCCAAAGGTATGATATAAGTCATAGACCTGGCTTTTTTATTTTCTGATTAACTTGTGGTTTAGACTTAATTGCCTTGTCTATGATGACAACATAAAAATTGTTTTTCTATGATTAATTATTAAACTGATACTTTTGTAGTGACTTAAAGGCTTGATTTTTCATCTTTTGATTAACTTGTAGTCTTAATTTGATAATGTAGTTGTATTTTCCTAGCTATAATTAATGACTAAATTGATAGTTTTATAGTAAGTAATTTTTAAAGTTATTATTACAAAATTATTAGTTTAGTAATAAATTAGAAAAATTCAATTTTTACATTATCATCAAGTTAAGTCTAATCACAACTTGCTAGCAAATGAAAAATTGGGCCTAAAAGTTGCTACAAAATCATTGGTATAGTGATTAACTATATATAGAAAAAATCATATTATTGCTAAGAAAAGTGATTATTCAATTTACTTTCTCTCTTTTAAATAACAGTTAACTTGGTTAACACTTTAACCAAGAATATTTTCTCGATAATAATTTGAAAATATACTAATTACAAACTTTAGAAAAACTCATTATTATATGCTGAAAATAAAAATTTAATTTTTTTTAAAGAATATTATAAAATTAATAGAAGAAAGAACAAAATTTATATAATAAGCAAATCAAATTTGTTTCAATTTAATAATCTCGAAGTGTTAAACTTACTAGGATTTAGAATATATTTTGAATAAATTTGATGCCTGTGAGGAACTTATCATAGATTTATATAAGCTTTTGAAATACTTGAAAATAATAATTATTACTTTCGTACAGTATGTATTTTTCTGTGTGGCTTGTAAAGTACAATTTTTACATAATCATCAGGTCAAGTCTAACCACAAATTAACTGGGAGAAAATCAACTGGATCAGAAATTCGTTTCTCGAGCAGTCACTCTGTATAGTAAAGGCCACGATTTTTCAATCTGTCGTATTATATAAAATATGAACCGCAGAATCGAGCACGATATTTACATCAGAGTGTAGGTGCACAAATGGTTAAGAATAACGTAAAATATGCGACTGGCTTTCGAACGAAAGAACCTGTCAGCGGACGGAAAGAAACCTGCACGTTACCGTTGCATCGAGAAAGAACGTCGCTCGGTCACTTATACGGTACTTCGTGTATTCCTTTTTATTTCTTCGTTTTCTTTCTTTCTTTTTTTCTTCTCCGGGCCAGAATCTGACGACTCCGTATTTCTTACGACGCAGAACCGCATTTGCCACAGCGCGGGTCTGCGAAACCAGTCGGTCGAGATCTCGCGAGAGAGGAGGAAGGGCATCGGCGATAGAGGGAGATAAATAGGGGGGGGGAAAGAAGGAAGGAACGAAGGGAAATCGAAGTGCAATGTGTATAGAAGAGCCACGTCCTTCGTCCTATTCGATTCTTCCAGTCGATTTTGTCCGTCTGACAATGGCGGGTAGGAGGAAACGCGTCTGCCTGCGTTTAAATTGTGTTTCTGACAATGATTGAAAAGGTAGATTTTCGACACAATCGAGACGTGAGTGTTACAGCGTGAATCGCCCGGAAATAAATGCCCCTATATTATTTTGATGTCTTCGTACGTTAACGTACTCTCAACCTTTTTATTTAAATGAGCGGAATAATAGCTTAATTTTAATTTCTACGAGATACAAATTTTACGGCCAACGAAGAGCTCTTTTGCCACAGCATTTCAAGTAATATTCAGGGATCCGATGCCTCGCGTTAAATAAAGATAGAACGAAGAAAAGAATATATTTTTCTACACAAATGGCTTAATTGTTTGACTGACGTCTAGACTTTATTGAAAATAAAATTATTAAAATTTTTCTGCGCGATTTCGCACTTGCGCTAACTTCTGCTCGACTATTTAATTTAATTCAATTTAATATGCGCATAATATGTGAATGCTGCCGAAATTGGAAATTAATCGGCCGCATATTAATGTGTCAGAGTGATAAGAAAGTTATGGCTAAAAGCCAAAGAATATTCAGTGCTACATCTCTCCTTGTCATATCTAAATCACGAATGCATTTTGTTTCAGCCGACAGCTAAAAAACAATTTATAAAACACTTTTAATTTTTTTTTTTTACTCTAATCTATTGGAAGAATAAATTGAAAAATAACTGAATCGAATCTGTACTTTAGATATTCAACGTTAATGTATTTTCAATTTTTTCGTAACATCATTTTTATTACGAAAAAAAATGACATTATTATCCGAGAAGATTACGCTTGACGTTCTCCGTAACGCGGAGAAAGAAAATATCTAAGATACAGAGAACGCACTGACGTCAGTTCGAAAACTCAGCGGATACCGGAATAAAAGTACATCGTGTGCGCAAGAGAGAAATTTATTCGAGAAACGTGCAAACGTATTTCTTTCTCGACCTTTCGACGACTCGGTCTACGGCTCGGCGCGCGGCGTCGCAAATAATCGGAGTGGAAAGACGATAAACGACTTCGGGGAAAAATATATTTTTCGCTGGAACGACTTCCACGGACAAGTCCTCCAGGATGAGTTGAAAATAGCTCGCGCCTCGATGAGGCACGAACCTGCTGTACTACTGGAGGACGGACAAGCCTCCGCTTGTTTCTCAAGCAGATCTGATCGTTCGATCGGCTTTGGAAGTTCGCCAAATTGGGTTTCCCGAGTGAACTATGACGAGGGAACGGACCGAGTGACCAAACAATTCTTGAACACGCGCGATATTCCGCTCGTAGGTCATTGAGATAATGATAATTAAGGTTATCGTTTCAACGTCGACTTGCTCTCACTCTTTGTGAGACGCTCCGTTCACTCAGTTTTTCGCACAGCTGTGTAATAAGTATTAAGACTGCATTCTGACTGAATCCAGATTGTTGATTTTAGATGAAATTCAGTTATCGTGATACAATTTAATCAATCCTCGCGTCTGCAATTTGTACCTTTTTTCGCACAAGCGAAATTTCACTCTCACAAATTTCTTTCTCATTTTTTGTTTTTCAAATTTCAATTTAAAGGTTTTAACGTTTGAGTTAAAAAATTATTTGGCAATGTAATAGAGAGATGTTGAGAGATAATCCAGAATTTTTCTACGTTTCTTTAAAAGCCTAGAATGATAAAAAAAGAAAAGACTCAGATTGAACGGAAGGAGTAAAAATATGAGAGTTAATACAATATTTCTCCATCAGAGGTTTTTATGTCAATATTATCGGAATAAAATATTACAGCCGCGTGGGAATAACTAATACAGCTTCTTCGTCCGTTTGGCTGCTCGTACATGATCAAGATGATGTTGCTCGAGATTGCTTTTTGAATTCAATTATGCAAGAGCGATTTTCCAACGGTTGGAAGAGAATTAACTTTAGCGTTTGCGCGGTTAGATTGACGAATCGATCGAAGTTCGGCCGTGCGAGCGGAACTTTAATCTGACCCCCATACGCGACTAGGATGGGAACATGTGGTCCGTAGCTTAAACCTCGGAGCCGAAATCGGCAGCTGTGCGCGTTTGTCTTTCCAAAGACCATCTCACGAAGAGCGCGCGGGGACGACGTTGCGCGTTGATTCGTTTTTGCGTTCCCCTCGTTGACGTCGCTGTGTAACATCTGGCGGCGACGTGTACCAATTTCGAACTTTCCCTCGTCCACCCTTGGCCGGACGATTGTTTTCAGACGACACAGGCTGCTTATGGCAGCGCGTATCAAATATTTGGCGTGACAATTTCGAACGGCAGGGCAGTTTTCGCGTTCGTATAAAACTGTTACTTCCCTGTTATTTTCCAAGAATCATTTAATAGCGTTCGGTAGTTAAAATAAATTGTACGTTTGTTTGTTTGGAACGAATTAATGGAAATTGTACGAAATTAATGGAAACTCGACTGTAGCAGTCCGGATATCTCGTTGTATTTTTAGATTTAATTATTGTACTTCACTGATTAAAGGGGAAAGAACAAACGATTTAATGTACAACTGTATAAAGTCAATTTCCAATAATTATTCTAAGTGTATTTCTAAATTTTTTTTTTTTTTTTTACAAAGAAAATCGATTGATGTGTGGTTTGATAAAAATTTTTGTTTAACACGTCTAGTCAGCCAAGCAAATTAGCTAGGTTTTGTCGCAGCTGATTCACTCTGGCGAAGATAAAATCGTGGGTCGTGGTAGAGGACAGAGGTTGTCATCTCGTTTCATCTAAGTTCCAAGTAAATTAAAAATCATGCGAGACAGCTATTATTTAAAGAAAATTTTATCGCTATGACCTCGTCGCATTCCTAATTTGTACAGCTGATAGAGGAAGTCGCTCTTTTCTCCTCGTACGCGATCTCGACGCATCACGTGCATACCACAAGCTTGCCTTATTAAGACAAGTGTGGTGCAAGGCTTCTTCGAGATGACCGATCGGAAGCTTCATCGATGAATTATTCAAATTGTTGCCCGAAGAAGCTACGCGACACGTAAATAGAAGAGCAACTAGAAGAGACGAGCCATTTTTAGATTCGATAAGTAGGACAATTAGGACTGTGTGATTATCATCGCGCATTTTTCTGCATTTGCTGATTAATATAAATGAGGTGTGCCACAGCAAAACGTTATTAGTTGAATGAGAATTAACTTTAACAATTTTTTACAATTAAAATTATTTAATTAAAATTTTCTGCAGAAACTGATTGCAACACACATCTTTAATTATTACAGTAATATTTTGTAGAATCTTTTTAGAAGTGAGAGAGAGAGAGAGAGAGAGAGAGAGATAGTTTTCAGGAAAATAAGTTTTTCATTTCTCCTGAAAAATTTAAAATACGTTTAATTAAACGCTATAATAAAATCTATTATGATATGGATACTAAATGTTTTCATAAGAAATATATGAGCGATTTTTAATGTTCTATGCAAATTTTATGGTATAGTGTTCAGTCTGTGTTCAGATCAAATAAGATTTTAATATCTTAAAATTAGTGTTTATTATATTGCAGTGTAATTATATGTATATGTTATCTAAATTCGCCGTTCTGCATTTATTGTGAGTAAAATAGGATCATTTGAAGTTCACGGATTGTACAAGGAGTCCATTATCCCTTCTATAACCGCAAGTCCTTTCCACTTTGTCGCGTCTATTGTTGACCGCATGCAAATGGATGAAACTTTGGTCTCACAGCTTCCGTTTCATTCGACTAAACAGCAAAGCAAAGCGGTCTGTTAGATAGTGTCAAAAACTGACTAGTCTGAGTTTGGATTATCACAGAAATTTATAAACAAAGCTCCTTTGCGTAGTTATTAATGTATATTTGTATAAAAAAAAGAAGAAATGTGAGATAGCTATTACATTTCTTATTCATAATATTAAGTATTTAATTTTCATTATATTCCGAATTCTATTGTTCAGAAATGCAAATAGACCTCTCCTCTTACGGTTACATCTACAAAATTTTAAACTACTGACAAAACTCGCTGTTTCATATTTCTATTCTGCTACATCGCTTTCTCCTCTGTAATACGAATGTAAATGCGAAATATCTGATAGATGTTATAATATAAAAGCATAAATAGATTAAATACACAACGTTTCGCCGTGAAAATATTTCCTACCGAGAAAAACATTCTTTATGAATGACGAATTGTATTAACGTAGACTGAATGAATGCATAATTATCTCTATGAGCGAAAATGATGACATAATCCCTACATTTAATCGTTTTACTTCTCAGACGTCTGATGTAGCAGATATCTATAACCCATATCTTGACTGTATCTCTTCCTACTGTTTTTCTAGACTAGCTGATCCACTTCCATCTTTCCCAGAAACAAATAGGTCTAATTCGTACACGTCGTACCGCGGCGTGATGTACAGACTGGACTCTATCTAGAGAAACTCGTCTGTATCTTTCAGTTGAGTTTTTACAGAATGAACGTACTTCTCGAACGAGTCCGCTTTTCACATGAAGTGTATAGGATCGTCAAAGATATTATTCGATTTAATTGATAGACATCTTTTCTTTTTATAACAAAGTCGAGATATTAAAACATATAAATTTAAGGCATACGAGTATTTTAACTTGTATTTTAATATTACGAAATGTAAGAGAGGGTAACAAAATATTATGATTAAATAACGAAAGAGGATTAGGTTGGTGACGAAAAATTCATTCGAGACACGAATAATCCATCGTGTGTATTAACGGTTAAAACATAATTGTTTATTATCTACTGCGCTTTATCTGTTATTTCGCCGCATTGAATATGATACCGGTTAACTATGAAAGGCATTAAGCCAGCCTAACACTGAAGTATTGGACGCGCTCGCTCATCTTTCAGTTAGCCGGACCGTGGTTCGGCGCATACGGGTAGCTTCTCAAGGCCATCAGTGAAGCTAATTGAGTGTAACGACACTGTCATAAACTCAGAGACTAGCCCTGTAGCCTTTCAATGAGGCCACTCCGTCATTCCTCTATGCGGCGGAAAACTTGAACGTGATCCATTTTCTCTTCAGCATCCATCCAGAATTCAGTCTCATCAACTCCTCTCTGCCAGTGCTGTATTTAAAAGCGGATCTTAATTACGTACTAATAATTAATACATTTTCTCGTCTATCCCGATATTAATTTCACGTTTCGATATTACTTCGTTTTAATTTTATTTAAACAAAAACAGACGAATATCTAATTTGTTTTTACTTTGTTTTTTTTTTTTGGTGTAGCGACGTTTCTATTTTTTTTTTCTCTTCAAAAAGATTCTTATATTCAAAAATTATTATCTTTCAAAGTTAAAGAGAAATCAGCATTATAATGAGATGAATTTGTGCGTCTTTTATTTCTTGCTCGGACACTGCCGCGATCTATCTTCGACTGAGGTCGTGCCGCGGAATTATCTTCAATTAAACGCGAGATTCCGACAAGCCACGTCGCTGCTCGCCACGACGTTGTCGCGTACAAAGAGTCGCGTGTGAACGGCGGCTTTAAACCGCGCCGGCGATTCGCAGCGTTGATGATTTTTGATTGGCCGGAAGTGACGTCATAACACGCGCGTCGCAGCTCGTCGCATTAATCCCTGGCGTTGCGGCTCCGTCGACGTGCCGTATGATACGCTTCGCGTATTCTTCCCGCGTTCACTCGCGTCGTCGACGACGTCGTCGTCGTCGTTCTCACACGTCGTGCTTCTCTCGTTGTTTCTGCGTTCTCACACTCGATGGCGAGTCTATACGCAATTGCCCACCGTGTCGATGACGCTCGTGAATGATAAAAACTCCTCGCATCTTGTGCGCTTGTTTTTCAGAGCCACGCGTCGATTAAGCTAATTGCGCGTTAAAAGATCGCGCCAACGAATAGCGGATTGCACTCCGAACATATGAATTTGCGTGTGCAAAATTTAAATAATAAATCTTTTAATGCCGGATATTTGGTCTACGAAAGATTTATTCTATTTGTATCTTCCCCGATTATTTTTGTGCATTAACGTTATAACGTTTTAATTCCCTTCGATAACAATTCGTAATATTCCGTTGTTTTGGTACAAATAATTTAAAATAACGGAACATTGTAAAAATTATTAGAGTGTAAACATTCTAACGATAATGCATTATAAAAATAATTAGAAGCTATATGCGATTATTACATGTAAGTACGTATCATGATTGTTATGCTCATATTATGTTGTGTGCATTACGTATACGTGTGAGATGTCTTTATATTATTATTTATTATAATTAAAAGTTAAAATGATATTCTCATTTATTCGAAATATTTATCCAGTAAATGATTATACAAAGCCCCTTTTAAGATTAGAATTCAAACGACATACGTGATTTATGATCCTAAAATACAAGCGACTAAAATCTTGTGATATCGCGGTAAATATTTATTGAAGAAACTTTTTCTTTTAAAAAGATTCAATGTCGAAATTTATTATCGGGATACATGCTTATAACATATGAAGAGAGATCATGCTTTATTTGAATGTTCTTAAATGTTTACCAAGAAAACAAGTGTAATTTTGCTAGAAAATACGTTTCTAAAGTTCCATATATATATTTCACGAAAGAGACGCATCACGCAGACGTTCATTTCATACACATGGTGGTGGTCGGTCGGTGGACAGTTTATAAATTACGGCAGCAGGAAGTTCGGCTCTTATGTCTTGACTCTGTAAACTGCCGACTGATTCTACGTCTCTTCCATCGTGCATTTTACACCCGCGTCGATTGTTACATACGAAGCTATACATTACTTACGTACAAATAGGAATGTATTTGGCCTCGCC
>NW_017305536.1:6544924-6563493 GCF_001594115.1 Trachymyrmex septentrionalis | reverse complement strand
TACGTCTCTTCCATCGTGCATTTTACACCCGCGTCGATTGTTACATACAAAGCTATACATTACTTACGTACAAATAGGAATGTATTTGGCCTCGCTATAAAAATGTTATTGATATCTTGTGCTACTTCAGAAGTGACGGGATTCGTAAACGAAATGTAATTCTTACATCGATAACGGGAGAGTGTCACGTGAATGTTTTGTAGCGAGGAAATTCCAAACGTGGAAGCTAAGATAAGATTAGCTATCATGATCGTTACGAGTAAATCTACTGCAAATAGGCTCTATTTGTTAGAACAGTAGACGCTTCTTTCCGACGTACGTATCTTAAGATTATCTTTCACGTCGAACAGTATATATGCTGTAAATCGTCTTGTAAGTCATTTTACACACACATACAGACGCACACGGATGTTCATAAATGTTGAGACTAAATGACTTGATGAGACTTATACAATATGTTAATGAGAGGTCGATAGGTGAAAAAGTTCGAACTTATGTCTGGAAATACTTGATTAAAAAGTTGTATGAACGTTCAAAGATTTACGGGTAAAATGCTACTTCTAGTACAGCAGGAATATTTAAAAGAGTTCAACAATCATTAGTGCGATGAATGGGAGCCTTCTCTCAGAATTTTTTTCAGAAGATAGAATTTTCGAATATTTACTATAATAATATTTGATAATATCAGCTGTTACAGTAATTACAATAAATATTCGAAAGTTCCTCCTTCTGAGAGAATACGGACTTCCATTCGTCCAATTAATGACTATCTATCCCTTCAAAATATTCCTCTACTGCACTGTTAAATTCAAATTATCAAAATATACTCAATTTGAGTGATTTTTTTTATCACTTTTACAGCCGTCGTCAATTTGACTAAAACAGAAATTAAATATTCTAATTCAAGAAATCAATTTATTTTATTTGACTTAAATTTCAGTTATTATTTATTAAGCACATGCATTAATATGAACGCATTTACTTTGAAACTAAGCAATTCAGTCATAAAAATAGATTGATTTATACATTGGCAGTTAAAAATAACAAAATGTTATTTAATTCAGGGGATTGAGTTACCATTGCTCACAGTATACTATAAATAGCAAAATAAATGCAAATCTGCTTGCGAATCTTTGAACGTTTGTAATTTTTTATAACATTTTCGGATATCATTTTATACACATATACATCGATTATCTAGAAATATGTATAATACCCTGCATATATATATATATATTTCTAAATAATCGAATGTAGGCATATACGTGACCTGATGAATCTCGGGAGGGATCACAATGTTATTCGCTCACGAAAGATACGCGATCTGGACCGGTGAGGCTTGATAATTTTTGGAGGTGAGGGTCGCGATACGACGGTAGGTTAGTACGAATCGACCGACAGCAGCACTGGTCGGAGCCCAGGCCTTCGTAACCTCCCCCTCTCCCCCCCTCTCCCCACGGTCGGCTGCGATCTCTCGAGCGTGGGCCTTTGTGCCGGGGATGGCACCGCGCCAAAATCCGTCCGTGATCCCCTCGTTCCGGAGGCGTCTACTAACGGTCCTGCGAAAACGAGCCCGATCCCAGCTCGTCGGCTCTTGGCACGTACCATTTATCGTTCGCCTAGAAAATACGCCGAGTACCGTCGCCTTGCCCGCGGCGAAACGACGTCGAAAGGGTTCTCCGAGCGCTCAAGGGCGCGGAACCCTTCAATCGAAATTTTTTATAGGGCGGGGAGGGGGCCGCTCAAGTAGAATCTTGTTTCCCCTGGGATTCTCTCTCCTGACATTGCAAAAAGGTATGACATTTTTTTTTTTTTTTTGCAGGAATCGTCGCACGAATTTGCTGGAAAATTATTAAGCTATTTATATAATATCTCCATTATAAAAGAGCCCTTTGTGAAACCCTTGCGTTTTAATATTGTAATATGAAATTTATTAAAAGCTTCGTTTCAAATTGGACGCGTTATTTATACTTTTACGCAAAGGCGCGTAACTGATTGCCATTGGAAAATCCATGAATGATAATTGCAACATTTTTCTTATTATCTAGAGCGAAGTGGCTTATTCTTTCAAATGTTCGCACTCAATTTCTCCGATTGGAACAATCGTGCGAAGATATTGAAATTTCTCTGTGCGGAACGCTATCGGAGGTATTGAAACTTCCCTCCGACGCTTCACGGCGTTGTAGGATCTCGATATGCTATCAGCGCTGCCGCGCTGGAAGAGCAAGAAGTGAATAGCGCGAAGTAGTTGCCGCGACGTAATTTAGATTCCGTCGTACGAACCGGTAGGATTTTATTGTTTTACCCATCAGTTCAGCGGAAGCGATGGTATCAAACTTCAGAAATGTCGGTAGTTGCTGAGCGAGTGCAGAGTAGGTAGTCTCTCTCTCTTGCAAGATGTCGCCGCGTATCTCACGTGGGGATCCAGAAAAAAAGACCTCCCTATCTCTAGTCTCGTCGAGGAATACCGTGCAATTTGTCCAACGTGGTATATCAATTCTTCATGAGAGAGACCAATATTTTCTCATCGGGATCTTCGACGGGACGTGACACCGTCAATGCGGATCTATCCGCGAATCGAATTTAGTTTCTTCTGAAATATACGCTTCTGTCATTCACCGCTGGACTCGTACGTGTCCAAAATTAGATCGGAATCGTCAGGGGAACGGAATTCTTTCTCGACTGAATCTTCTCGGTCTTCTTCTCGCGGCATACTTGGCGATATCATTGTTTTTTTTTTTTGGTATAAAAAAATCACCGCTTCCATAGTTTAACTGCACTGAAATTTAATATGTCTCCTACGTGCAGTTAAATTACTTTACTTTTAAAATGAGAAATCTTTTCATCATAAAAGAATTTAAAAACTGTAATAAGAAACTCTTATCTTCTTAGTTTATGAAAGAATGCAAAGTGATAATTTAAAGTTATTATCCAGAGTTTTAAGTCTCAACAGTTATTTACTTGTCTATTATAAAAAATTTAATACGAGTATGAACGTTATGTTTTATTGATCATATTAGATGAAATGTTATTTTAGGAGCTAAATGTTTCTTTCCCGGAATGTGAACTGCAAATCTATTTGTAATTATCTAATTATCGTTCGTCAAAAAAATTTTAACAGTGGTTTCCAGAGTCGCGATGTCTTCAGGGGAAACTGTTAAAATCGTTAATCCAGCTGGTGAAACGATATAACGAACAGAGCGTATATACGGGTCGATATACCATCGAGTTTCAGCCTTGTGTTTTAACAATCTCATAATTTATTCGCCTGGATTCGCCATCATGAGCTTAACAGCATGGAGGCCTTTGTGAGAAATCATCTCCCCCACAGTTTCCCCTTTGGTACTAATTTTATCGCCCATATATGCTATTCACATTTTATTATTCACACTGATAAAATGTGGTAACAGTGTATATACGCAGTATATGTACATTTTTTAGAAAGTAATTTACATATCTAAAGGGATTTATATATCCAAGTATTTACAAGAACTTTGTTCTGTTAGATGTTAACATTTTATGACGTATAAATAAATAATTTCACTGAAACAATGATTATATGAATATTTCGCAAAATTTAACATTTCATATGATATAATAATTAAAAAGTCAATTTAGTCTCCATGCTTTTTGCATAGTTTTTGCTTTCAAAATTATTTAAACAAATATATTAGGTTAAGTAAAAAGTCATTGCGTTTTTTTAAAAGACATCTATCAGTAAAAACCGCAATTACTTTCTTACCAACAATATAAATATATCTTAATAGAGTAAAGTTTCAGCTTTAAAAATCTCTTTTTTAAATTATACGATACGACAATTTTTAATGGAGTTATGAGCAATTAAAGTCAAAATAATTCTTTTATTTAATCCGCGATAACTCAGTAATCAAAAGTCGTAGGAATTTTAAAAAAAAACGATTTTGTAGGGAAAGTATCAAGCTTTCACGATAGGTAATCGAAAATTTTCTCAAATTCGTTTTGGACACGTTACAAATCCACAAAGTGAGAAGAAAATTTTTCGTCTTTTTCAGCTCGTAGTTTTTGGTATGTAAAAATTATCAAACTCATATAAACTTAAAAAATGTGATAAGCTTTTAAAAGTAGAGATTTCAAGCTTTAAAACCCTTTTTTTAAATTTGAATTTCATTCATTATTGACGAAGATATTGTATATACAACTTTGACCTAAAAAATACGCGATGACTTTTTACTTAACCTAATATGTATAAATCTTTTTCGTGGAGATACTAAAGCACGAATCTTTTTATATATTAGATTATGTGAAAGTGAATTATAGAACGAAAGGAGTATAATAGATAGTTGACTAATTTTGATATTCTATTTTTTTATTTTGAAGAAGTGTCACATTATTTGTTACGTAATGGACAATTTTATTAACTTTTGTATCGTTAATTGAATATATTTTTTTTCACGGCTATTTGTTTTTTTTTTTCTCAAAGTATGAAATATATTTAGTAGATATAAAAGTGTGACAGAATCGATAGTCCAGTTATATGGAACAATATAACGATTTATCAATAACAGCGTTACGTTTTTATGAAATTTTTGAATTACGAAAATTACAGTTTATTTTTTAAAATAGCTTGCATTGTTATGTTTTACATACAATGAACGTTCGAATCACGTGAATGATTTGGCAATGAGAATTTATGAATATAAATTTTCGTGATGATGCTTTCGTTCGAATAAAATATTTGAATAATAGTTTTACTGAAGTAAAAGTTATGATGCCGTGAAATGGCAGTAGTTAATTAGCGGTAGCTAATTATCTACTGTTATACTCGCTATGATAGATTTTTATCTAGAATTTTTCATAATAGAATCTAGACTTAGTATCACTATGGTTTTTCTTTTATATCTATATCGCCTCTCTTTTGCGACTCATTTTTTTGTTATTTTTACTCACAGCTCTTTTCGCTATTTTTATATGATATGTTCTGGGAGAACTTGTATTCTCAACATCGTAAATATCTACGCTATTCTTCCCCCCCCCCCCCTCTCACTCTCACACATACAAACACACATGCAAACACATACTTATAGGAACAATGTATAGAAAGGGGGAGGATGCGAGGGGATAAGTCCGGAAAGGGTCTATCTCCCGAAGAGGGTAATTCCGAAGGGCCACACTCACTCGAATAATGACGCCCTCATTGAGCTGTCAGTGGTTCTCAATCGCGTTGAGACTTTTCTACACTCTGTACGCATAAATAAAAATGAGTTTGGTCGTCTATAGGCTAAAGCGGGATTTATGATAAGAGAGTCAACGCTAACCGCCATAGCACGAAGGATTTTATAACACGGCTCGTTTTCTATTGATAAGCATCTAGCGACGAAATTTTAATTATAAAATGACCGTCGTCAGTCATAAGATCAGTAGGACGATCTTTATTGCGTAAGGATTCTGATCCGTTAATTACCTCGGTGAATCGTTGAATTATTTTTATCCGAGTTTATAACACTTTGGCGAAGTCACCATGAAAAAGCCCGGCTGTAATTATCAAGTTTCGGGATTGAAAGAGAGTTGAACTAGAAGCGTAGTGCACGCGCGGAAACGAGCAATATCGTTGAAAGAACCTTTCTTCCTTCGAGATGTAACTTGAATGGACCCACTGTTTCTCATCAAGTACTAACATTTCAAGGATTTCGTAGAAATTAGATAATTACGGTAATAAAAATAATCTTATGACTTTTTTTTTATAACGTATTTAATTATATGCACACGTTAGGTCGTTCGGGTTAATTTTCACCATTTTCTCAAGTATACAAAAGTTAAGTGATTCTTACATATACTTTGATATCTCGAGAAAATATTTATAAAGTAGTGTATTAGTAAAAATAGAAAAGATAGAGACTATTTAGCCAAATACTCCTCTACGTATTTCAAAGAAAATAAACAGTAGAACATGTAGACTCAATCAATTTTATTAAGAGTTAATATAATAGGGACAAATTTATTAATCATTTTTTTCGAATAAAATACTAATGGCATTCTTCTGCAGATTGTGTACTCTTTAAATTGTTTCAAGTGAGATTTTACTCTAAGAAATTTACGAACATTCACCTGCATTTTGGAAACTAAGCCGTTTAGGACATACGTTTATATGGACTTTTTCACTTGAAATAGAATAAAGAATCGCTCTGTTGAGTATGGCAATATATTATACTTAACTACTAACCCCTGTGTATCAACAACTGCGTCAACGTTTTATGATTAACGTTTTGACCTCGGCACTTTTGGCGATCCGATTCGGGACACAATCCGGAGATTAGTAAAAAGTACACGAGTCCAGTCAGCCGAGTTTCAAGCGCGATTCCATCTTCGGACTCGTCGAACGACGAAATCTCGTTACGTACCTCGTTGCCTTGGCGTTTCCCCTGGGGACGCGGAATTTTTCAATTTCCTGTCGCTCCCGCGATCTCCCGATGCTCGTATTTCGCGAGTCTCTAGATACTGGGCTCATTTCCGAGTTCTCGAGTGCGCGCGCTCACACTGATAAAAGTTGTTCGCATTTGGACGATTTATGAAACTTTCGCGCTTCCGGACAGCGTACGCGCAGCACGGTGATATCAATTCGCACGGCAGGGCCAGTTCTCGCGAAATCTCGACAGGAGCGCCATTTTTACTGTACCCACGACAATGCGAAAACTGATTTCATAACTCCGAGCGCGCGCGCTGTCATATCGCGAACACGTTTTATTGATAAAGTAACGATGTAAATGGTGAAAAAACGCATTTAGATTTTTATCTTTGAGTTTCACGATTATTGTCCGGATTGTTGAGATAATATGACTTTACTCGAATGATGAATGAATTGAACGTAATCTCACCACTTTTGCAGTTTGTAGAAACGCCGCTCTGCGGTAAAAGCCGCGTGACATTTATCGTATTAATTTATATCAACGAATGGAATTGGAGCGGAGTAATGTTATTAATATACATAAAATAACCTATATCCGCAAATACAGGTGTTATCGATTCGCTGCGACATTTGCTCATCTTTTACATACATGCTCTAAATTTTCTTGATTCTTCAAATCTCTACTTCTAACCGTAAATATCGAGTTTATGTGTTTGCATGCGAAATAATTAGACTTTATTTTTTAGACATGTCGCTTTGTAAGCAGTTTTTCGATCATCAGGTTAGTCTTTCTTCTAAGCAGGCTTTAGAATTATCATGTTTCAGTTAGAGATTCGTCGTTTAGAGTAGTTTTGTCAAAATTAAAAATACCTCGTTTATTGTGCGGATTTAGATAATAAAAAAAAAAATGGTACGGTATACGCGCAAAAAAGCAATAATAACATAAGGAGAGATTAAAAATTGTATATTATCGTTAAATCGTTAAATTTTCATTTTTTAAAGCTTTTCGTAAATATTTATAAATCGTCCATGGTAATTCTTATTTTATGCTAAAAATTACGATATATATTTCTGCGACTGACGAGGACTAAGTATAGAGAGTCGAAACGTATCGTCGGAAAATTATAATTGTGGAAAATAAATTTTACTTTGTCACACCTAATTATAACTCGTTCAATATGTTGACTCGGGTTTGCTATTTATTAATTTGTTACAAATAATAGCGTAGAGAATTGTTTTTTAATTTATATTGTAATATAAAAATTATGAAATGAGGAAGATGATGTGACACGCAGAAACGAAGTTGTCTAGAGAAATATTAAATGTTAAGAATTAATCGTCAAAGTACAATATTGCAATTTACAAAAGTTTTTACAGCCACTAAAAAGCTGATGGCGCATAAAATTTCTCTCGGAATCTTGGATACGCATGTAGATAAACACAGTTTAACGATCGTTAAATGTTGCAAGCATATAGCACATTTATCGCACGTAACGTCGTATATCTCTGCAGTATTTTTTTTTTTTTTTTTACGGATAAAATCTCCCGGCCTGGTGGAGCGCGCACGTCAAATTCTCGCGAACCGCTTTAATTTCCCCGGCTGTGTATTTTTCGACGAAAATAGCGCGCTTTGCGAAAAGGAAGCGGCGCGGTCGCTATCATAGCTTTACATGCGTGTGAAAATTTACGTGCGGAGGCAGAGATAGCTGAAGGTCGTGGATGCGTTCAATGTCTGACAAAATGGACTGAATTCTCTTTGAAATCGTCATTCGCTGACAGGTAAACACGAGTACTCTCTGTGATCATTCGACCATGAGGCAGAACGCTTGCCGATCGTTATCACGTAACGTAGATCGGTTCGCTCTGATTCACAGATGGGTTCCTTATCGTTATAATGCCGCTGCCGTGCAAGATACAGATCGCTCAACGAGAATATACAGCAGATGTAAATTCGTGAACATGAAAGGTCTGATGTGTCGAATTTTTTTTCTGGTTAAAAACAGTTCCCATCTCGCGAAGGATAATCCAGTCGGTTTATCTGATTCTATCCGCGGTAACTAATTAATACTATTAATACTATTAACCCAGACACTTATCGCTAAGATTAATCATTATTGAATATATTTATACAAGATTTCTGGAGATAATCACAATGAGATGTATAGATTTAAATAGATAGAGACTCTCCGTGTGCCAAAAGAGAGACACAGCGCGAAGCTGCTTACGTAACGTATCGTTACGTGACGGAAGAGCCGATCGATGTCGACGATCGATGGCGGATGTAATTACCACGTAGACAGCGACTTTTGTGCTCCGTTGTGTACATGTATTGTATATTGGCTACCAACCGCTACATAATTTAACATAAGATTGCACGCTATATAAGATTTGCAATGCTACGTCAGGCACTCCCACTCAAATGGGCGATTTCCTTTGTGCGGCTAGATGTCGATCTCAGGAGAACAGGGCCCCCGGTTATTGACGACGCTTTGTTACATGGGGCCCAAAGTGCCCCCGAGTGGCGTGAACGCGCCCTGCTGAATGACGACCCGGCTTCCCGACCGGGAAGAGGCTCTTTAGAAACGATCCACTAGCAACGGGCCATCCATTAGCGCGAATTAGAGTATTTAACTCGGCGAGCGAGGGGAATGAGGAAAAGAGGCGCGATCGTGCGAGAAGGAGGCATTTAGGAATGAGAATGGAAGAGATCGCATTCTCTTCCATTCCGTGTTGTTATGACCTGACTTGGCTGGCTGGATCGTAACGATTTCGTCGCGAATTAAAGTTTCCAGTTCGCTTTCTTTCTCCTACGCGGAAGGATCGATTTTTTGCCCGAGTTAAAAAATTAAAAAATTAAAAATTAAAAAATTTAGAAATAGACAGATCTGAAAATGATAATTTTGCTGGGGGCTATCAGGATTAGTTTTCGAAAAATTTATTATTATTTATTCGAAATTTAAGAGAATTAATTTTCTTCTGAAGAATATATATTACAAAATTGATCGAATTGATACAAGTAACGATTAATAAACATTGTTGGCCGTCCGCGTCATCATGTTCAGCTTTTAAATTTTAATTGGGATAAAATATTTCATTAACTACGCTCAATTTTGCCAAGTTATAAATTAATAGTAAATAAAACGAGTTGATAATATTATCAATCGTAACAGTCGTATAATAAAAATAATAGTATCGTCTCAGTGCAAAGGCACAACACGGTATAAAGAACGATATCGCGGAAAACTAAATAACACGCATCATAAAACATTTTTATGATTTCCGTCGATACTTTTTAGCTTGTCAATTCCGGGAAACGCCACGTAATAAAGATTCATAATATTTTCTATAGACGCTTATTCTCGTCCGGCATCAAAATGAGACTTTGCCAATCATAGGACGAAAAATCTACATAGACAAAGTGGAAGACCCATAGAGAAGGATATGCCGGATGTACTTTAAGCTCGTTGGGTCGGAAAACCTCCCGCCATTATCCGCTTTCTCTCTGTTTCTATTCTAGCTTCTGCCTTGTTCTTTGTCTCTCTTTCTCTTGCTCTCTCTCTCTCTCTCTCTCTCTCTCTCTCTCTCTCTCTCTCTCTTTCTCTCGGGCCTTGTGTTCGCTATTGATTTCAGGTTTATTCTTGGCGGTTCTCGTTCGCTTTGCTGGCGTCAAAACATCGAAAGGACGAGGAAGGGTGGCTGTACTACCAGCGCGCGCGTTTCGAATCCTAATACTCAAGGGCAGACCGCTGTCGCAGAAACTTAAAATCGCCCCGTGTCGGCACGCTCGTGAGAGTACTCGAGATGAAAACCCGATGGTTAAATTACGAGCACTTTGCTCGTGCTCTGTGTGTGTGTGTGTGTGTGTGTGTCTGCTACTGAAATTATTGCTCGCTTTCTGGATATGACGTAATGGCAGTTGCACCGTTTCTACGAAAAAGCACCGTGAAGTAACAACATCTTCATGAAAGTAGATGCGTTGTGTAGGTACCTTTATAGATTTTTAAACAGCATTTGTTACATGCCACTTGTAAACTTTTAATCATGTCTTGGATTTTTCCATTCCGTTCAATTATATTCGATTGCGTCCAAATAATCCAAATTATTGTATTAGGTAACTATAAACTACTGATTTTTTCCTATAAATTGTGATTTGAATTATAATGTTAAATAATAAGTCTGTAATTTAGTAGGGGGAAGAAAATCTGAGTAGTCAGCGTTCGTTTAAGCTTAGTGTTAGCTAAATGCGAGGGAAAGTTAAACGGTATATAGATAGAAAGTATTTTAGTTGTGTTTATGCAAGTCAGCGTGAGACAGCACACTCTCTGATTCCTGTTTTTATCAGATCATCTTTAAGCAACGTTTTGTTTTTAGAAAATGCCTTAATTGTTACAAATTCGAACGTATTATCTTATAATTTATATATATATGTATATATATATATATTTTTTTTTAACTTTCCCTTCCATTTTTCTTTTCTTTTTATTTGTGTACTTTTTTAAAATATGAATATAACGAAATTTCATATAAAGTTAATGAAAATTGCATTTATCTTGGCATTATTTTTCGTTAATATATTGTTTCTTCTATAATTTATTTCTGAAATATTAATTCAATTTAATTGAATGTATATTAGATAGTAGTTCAACATCTTAACACTCGACCGAAAAGGCGCTTTGTATTTAAAGTCTTAATATTAATATATTGTATGATAATATCCGAAAGAGGATGCATACTTCTGGGAAATCGCATTGTTTCTTTCTTCGCCGTGGGGGATGCGTCTTTCTTGATTTTTCTGTCGCGGTTGTATCGTCGGTGTAGCATCGAGATGCTCGTTTTTGCATTTTAAACATAGCGCTATGCATCCTGATACAGCTGCGAATAGCAACGCGCGAATAAGCTGTTTCCCGACCCACGCCATTGTCTCGAACGCGGCACGGAATTACAAACATATCCATTATTTTGCAGCTATTCTGTGAAATTGCAATAATATCATTTCCATATTTGATATTACGAAAATGAGTTAATTCGCAAAACAGCAGTTTCGCGCGAATTAAGTTTAAAATGCTAAGTTCCGCGTTGCTAACGTTGTGTATTTTATAATTAAGTTAATTCTCTATTCGTTAAGAGTTGATTTATTCTTTCTTCATAAAACCATCCGCATTTGTCATACCTTCATTAATTCATAACTAGAATATATGAGTCAGTCCTGGTCACTTGGTGTGACACCCTAATTTTTCAATAGTATAATAGATAATTATTTGAAGTAAATTTATGTCTCACAATTTCATTTTTATAGTTTTGACATTGAAACATTTTTTTTTTTTTTTTTTCAACAAAAACCTTATTGATAAAAATTAGTAACAAAACTGGTAATAAAATTTTTAGTGACTTTCAAGGGAACTATATGTTATTTATTGAAAATATTTTCATTTGACACATGTGCTTCTATAAAATAGAGGAATTTGCAACTATGCGAAACGCAGTGTGAGACTTGCGCGATGAAACGGCGCGTTTATGCAATCCATTTCGATTTGCGCATCTCCTCGCGGTCCCGCGCGAAACAGCCTCTTCTCGTAGCTATCGCGTTTGCTTTTTCTACTGCCAATTCCGATAACGTTGATTCTCCATGCAGATCGACAAGCCAGTTCCCTGGTTTGCCGGTTATTCGCCTCCCAACCCCCCAATTTTAGTCGATAAGACAGGCGCTGTGCATGCGAAAAGTGCCATTTTGTTTGGTCGATGGTACTCTCTCGAAATAGGTCGTTGGTCTGATATAGTACTCGCATGAATCGATCTGAAGCAGAGAGGCCGATACGTTGAGATAACTCGGATTTCGTAGCCCGTGCTAGCTTAGCTCTTCGTAACACGAGATGCAAGTGATCCGCGTGAGTACTTTAGGTTGTAACGATCATCCTTGCCAATTCTGCGGTGTGCAAAGTTCTGAAAATCAAAGGGCAAGCGATATGAAGTAATACGATCTTATTTATTTAAAGTTTCATCTCTTCGCGCCCCTCTCTATCTCTTCTTTCATATAATTTATATTAAATACAATATATATCTAAATTATTTTCTTTCCTTAAAATCTTTCAAATTCTATGTTATTTTGATGATTTTTTATATTAAAAATTAAAAAAAAAAAAACTACAATTTATAAAATTAAAATTCACACGAAAAGAATGATTTTATTAAAGATACACAAATTTAGTTAAAGAGATATAGATCTGAAAGTAATTTTGGACCAAGCTAATTACGTATGCAGGACGTTCATTTCCTAACATAATTAATTTGACGATTCAACAAAATTATCTCCATATCTGCATCTATAACTTAATTTTTTAAATACTTCAGCAAAATTGTTTCTTCTACTATTAATGCATAATTAAATTGTTTGAAATTAAAATAAAAGTTTCTCGCAAAAATATTGACTTTTAATTATAATACAATTCAAATTTAGTTTAAAATAGCTAAGAGGGTTATGTCAGACTCAACGATGCTCATAATAATCCGTGTGAACCCAATAGAAGATGAATCGACAATTCGCGTAACCGTTCGAATAATCATTCGCCTGGAGTATCCAATTAAGCAACGGCAACGCGAGCGCATTGCATTATACCGAGCAGAAACGGCACTGGAGCGCCGTGCATTTCGTCATTCATTCTCTACGCCCGAGGTAGCTGATCGAATTAACGTTGGGGTCATTAAAATTTTTTTTTCATTACGTTCCTCGAGCTCGCGCACGCGATCGCCGTAAGGCCCAGCGATGGCGATACGCTCCGCTGACGCCGAAGGGGAAGCATGCTCTGAATGGTCCCTTGTATGTACTACCGCTCGCGGGAAGTCTCGCTCTGTTCACAATTATAAAAAAAAAAAGGGGGAAGAAGAAGGAGCAGACGACAAAGAACTGTTAGACTGTCGTTGACCGAGCGAGAACGAACCGTTCACTAAAATGGAATTGAGAATTTTATCTTGGAAGTCTTCGACAATGGGGGTGCCCGAGATACTTAATCCTTCGAAAAAGATTTGAAAGCGATATTTGCAACGTTGACAAATCTCTGCGATTATTTAAAGAATTTTTGTTTAAAATTATTTGTCCGTGTCACAACAAGCATTCCGTTGTCTGCTAACACGAATAATTTTAACGTAATATTTTATTCGTGGCAGACAGAAACTTCCTTCTAGCTCCGCTTATGAACGTGACTTGAATTTGATACGATTTGACGTGACTCGAGTTTAATTTTAACATGCCGCATTCCAACTTCCGGCAGCTATTACGACATACGAAGAAATATCTACGCTCGACTATATTGCAAAGTTCAAACTTTTGCCAGGATTTTCTCGTATTCGCGAACGAGTTGATTCTAAACAAATTAGAAAAATCAATCAACGGGAGCAGTTAATGATCGGGAAGTTAAATCTATAATATTTCTTCGTACTTATCGATTAGGGAGATTAATGCGTTTTTAATCCTTCCTAATGTTCTTTATCTTCGTGATCAGGACGAAGAGTCGTGACTTTATCTCAGCCAATCGGAAGACATATTTCCCGTGTCAGGGATAGAAAATTAGGTCGGTTCGGGATCACGTTCTTCAGCGTGTACGCTCTCCTTTTTCTTATCCTGTCCCTTTCGTTGATTAAGCTACGCTTGCGGAATAGAAAGCCGATAGAAGGGGAATGTGATGTGCAGAGCCAGAGGCGACTTTCCTCGATTTCGCTTAAACTTAGTTTCAGTTCTCATTCGCCGCGAGGCTTTTCTAAAGGGATTTCTTCACACGTGGAGTACACTGCTCCACGTATCCTTTCATTGATTGTCTTTTGTATGAACAATGTATACTTCCTCGCAGAGATTACCTCTCTTGTTTCTATTCATTGTGTTCGTTAGATTTTGCTTGGTAATGTAAATCACCGATCGTGATCAGACTTTTGAAATCTTGTTCTAACAGTTTTTTTTTCGCGGTTTTGTTAGAATTCTATTTGTATGAATATCCGTAATTAAATCTCGGATGGAAAAAAATTGTCTTCGTGTTACAAACTTCTTTGAAAAGACAATTTCATATTCGTGTACAGCTTTGCTAGCGAATGCAGTTGCTGACAAACTTTACGGAATTGATTTTCAAAGAAATCACATTCTGAGATAATAAAAATAAATGTAAAAGCTAAAAATAAATATGATATAATATAAATGAAATTAAATGAAATTAGATTTATTATATAAGTGTGTGGATTCATTATTGACGATATCGACATGGATTATAATTATGCATTTTAAATATTAAACATCAATTTTACAATTAAAAGGCACAATATATTCTGCACATATGCATTTATGATATATTATGTATTTCTCATTGCTTTCATACGATATATTACATTATGTATTTCTCATTGCTTTTGTATGGCGTCACGTATTATAAAATGATAAATCACACTTCTGTTCTTACACAGTCATTACTTCTGACATTTTCATATAAACGACATCTGTTAATTTATCATACGCCCTGCTATCGTAATCAGACGCGAGGAATCATCTGGATCGCTGCTGCACTTTGTTGATGTCGGATATTCCATAATTACTGAGACCACGTTCTTCATTTCTCAGACTTAACAAAGGGCCCTTCCTCGCCCGGCTTCATCTCCGTTCGCTCGCGCGGCCGGTGCGTATCGGTGAAATCCGGTCTAAATCGAGTTTTCAGAAAAATGTTCAAGGTAGGAATAACAAATGGCTCTTTGGTCTCTCGCAGCGGAGCGAGGTCGAGGGGTAGCGTTCAGAAATAATCTCGAGAGAAGGGAGAAACTGGACAAACCATCTGTAACCTGCCACGCGCGAGATTGTGGATGGCACAGCCCGGGGGCGTACCATAAATTATAGTTACCCTCTGCTGTCCATAGTAAATCGTTTGCCGTCCCGCAGATCCTTCTCCGCCTTTTACACGTTCTATAAAATTGTCTCTACTTAAACTATCTGGCCTTGTAGCGAAACTAGAAAGCCTGGTTGAACGTTGATAATTTTTCACATGCACTTAGCTACTGAAAGAATTTTTTATTGTTTCATAAACCTGTTTTTTAAATAAATCGTTCAATTAAAATTGATCATTTTTACCTGATATAGAATTTTTATAACTTTTAATAAACGATCTCAAAGTAAAAATTGTAAGTATATAAAAATTTATACTTTATAGAGTTGTATCTTCGTGAACAGCGAAATGTTTTATCATAGCTTTATTTCTTATAATATATTTAATATAGTATATATTTAACGCGCGAATTATACAATGATTAATTTATATCCACATTACATATTTATTATCTGATGCAATTTAAGTATTTAATTCTACATTACTTGTATGATGTTTTAAAATATGATTATTTATATGGCGTGTTTCGGACACCTCAGTTTATCTTAATTTTCAATAGTCTCTTTAGCTATTTACAATTAAATGAAGATTGATAATATTCTATATAGGCATCTTTTAGATAAAGATAAATGCAAAAATTGTTTTTAAATTGTAAAATAATTTTCACAAAACATTATAATTTATATAAATAGCATTCGTACATGTGTTTAGTGAATTTCTAAGGTGGGAATGTTTCTGAACACCCTACGTGAGTAATGGAAGGTTAAAAGTATTTATAGTTTTTTTATTTAGCAAATTGTTAATCCAACTTCTTAAGCCCGATATTAACAAGGATATTTTTTGTCTGAAATATTTATGTGTGGATTTATTTGTGAATTTTATAAAAAAGAGAATCAAGCTTCGACTTTAGACGAGAAAGATTAGCTTTTTTATAGTTTTGGGATAAGAATGTTTTTACCGAACTAGGTTCGCGTTGAGGTATTATTCAACCAATCGTGGCCCGCCACGACATTCCAATGGAACATTGCCAGAAATCTTTCTACTATGAGTACGATTGCCTGCGGTCACGGTGAACAGTTCGCCACCGCACGAAAAATTGGCAACGCCATTTTCGCCATTATCTTTCATCTCTAACGATCTCGGAAAGATCAGAAAAACTGAATCAAACCTACTTACAGTAAGAAAAATATTTCTCTTCCTTAAATTGCGAATGATGGACGAGACAGTGTTTATAACGTTAGAGAAAGTAATAAGATATATGTAATAAGATATCTGTTTATCTATTTAAATTATTACAAATTATAAATAGTGTGTTTTGATTTTATTAAAAATTACGAGATTAATTCATTTCTTTAAGTTAGAACATGTCTCCATTTGTCGATTTATTAGATCATATAAAATCAATGTAAAATAATTATATGATAGACAGGATAATTTAGTAACTATTTAAATCTGATAGACATCAGAAAGTTTTAATTAGTAATTATCAATTTTCTGTTGTTGATTCGAAGTTTGTAACTTATATTAATATTGATACGTATAATTAATTGAATAAATTGAATATTGTATTAATAAATATTGTATTAATAAATAATGATAAGAAAAATAACCAAATCATAATCATAAATTAATTAAGTTATCATTATTCTTAGTAGTCTTACAAGTAAAAACGAACTTGTATGAAATCCTAAACTTTTCGAGTCATTGAAGTCACGTTTACACACACACGCACGCACGCACACACACACACACACACTGAAAAAGATGTTATATCAATAACATTATTTTAACCGATAATAATTTTATTTATTCATAACTATTAATGGAACGAATAAAATGTTATTAAAACCAGAGCACGTATTCGTTTCATAAATAGCGTTATTAATTTAATACAATTATTTTCGATACAAATAATATTGTTGATATAATTTTTTTTTTTCCAGTGCATTTGTCGATATTAAAATAACCCTTTAATTTATCCTTGCCCTTAATCTTATGTCGCTTTGATTGAGCATTGAAACTCACAAGAAATTTTTTCCAGCATATGGTGCAGACAGGGATGGCTGCGCCCTATGGTGGGGGTGTCTTCCCTCCTCCGGTAAACGGGGTCGCGGGTGTCGTGGGGGCGGCCGGTGCAGCCGGTGACGTTAAGCCACCGCCACCAGTGACGGTGAAGGAGGAGAATGCCGGTGCGCCCCAGCAACCACCCCCGACCGGCGGGCCCCAGGTGCCGCCTGCGGCGGGCGCACCCCATCCCGCCGCCCCTGGTGCGCCGACCGCTGCCAGCTTCAGTCCGCCACCGCCTCCGAACGGGGTCGATCAACAGGCCATCGTAAGTTTCTGACTCTTAATTAACACGACTGTGTCAAATCGGTCGATGAGCACATCGATTATCACTCTTGCTACAAAACTCCGTAATGACAATGATTAGGAAAGGAGCAAGTTCTCTTTACATAAAATATCGTAGGCATCGAAATTAGTTATTAATTACTATAATAAGTTAAATTAATTTAGATTAATTTTTAAACGTTTAAATTTAAATATTTTCTAATAATTATATACGCGTTCTTAAATACGAGACATTTGTTTAGCATTTAAAAATGGTAAAGTATGAAATTAACATTGATGTGGAGCCTTTTTATATCCTCCAAGTATAATTCTGAATGTTATATATTACAAGCATTTTCTGTAGGAGACTTTTCTTAGGACCGCGATGTCCGGTCTCTTTTCGTGAACAAATATAAAAATATCGAAAGTATAACGAAAAAAAGGTTAAGGACGATGCGTTGTTAGCTGTTTAAGCCAGTACGGTGCACCAAAATAAACCGCAAGCAAGCGCAGGAGCCCGTTGAAGTAACTAATCCTTTCGAATGTTCTTGACGTTCGTGACAACGCCGAGGTTGTACGTTACATTCCGAAGTAGCCCCTTACGAGCCACGTGGAGCACTTTCAAGATTCTAGTGTACATTCCCTTACCGGAGAACCAAACTTCTTGAACCGCGCACGCCTCCCTTCGTCCTCTTTCCCAAGGCGCGGCCGTCATCCCGTCACGTAGTTGTGGTCGCGGTCAATGATTCTGGACACGTATGAATGAAGAAGAGACGTTGTTGCCTCCGATGCGACGACGAGTGAATTCTACGAAGGACAGCCCCTTGTAATTCATAGCAAAGTGCGCGGTAGACGGAAAGAGTTACTTACAGATTGAATAAAAAGAATTTCCTCTCTCTTGACAAGGCGTTATGCGTCTTGTTTGCGATGTAATATGTTTCATTCATGATAAAACACAGTGAGTGAAAAAACAATCATTAACGTTGGTGTTCATCCATAGTTCATTC
>NW_017305536.1:6541362-6544824 GCF_001594115.1 Trachymyrmex septentrionalis | reverse complement strand
TAAAACACAGTGAGTGAAAAAACAATCATTAACGTTGGTGTTCATCCAACGTTTATAGTAATGTGGGTAGTGGTGAGGAAAAAAAAATATTTATTTATATAGGTATATAGGATCATAATACAAAATTTAAGAAGAAGATTACTTAAAGTTAAGTACGTGATCGTTAATCACATTTATATTTTAAGTCCCTGTTTTAAAGAATCTGTTTAAATAAACTTTCGGTAATATATTTCTATAAATTTAGGAACGCCAGAGTTGTTAAGATTTATTACGTAATCGAATTAATGAAGTTTATTAAATCCGGATTATATATTTTCAAATGGACTAATTTCTGAAATAGTAATTTCATCATGCTTGTAAAGCTATATTGCGCTTCGAATTTAATTTCCCGTTCACGAATGTAATCGAAGATTGATCATTGGAGATACACAGGATGCAGAAATGTCTTATCTTGCCTAAGACTCCTAACGATCTGCCTTTTGCTTGACCCAACAATTTACGAGCAATTGCAATTCTGTTTATTGCATTATTCACCGGATGGTTGTCGGAGCATGTCGAGTAACTTTTTTTCTAGAAATTATTAATTACACTTTCTTGCATCACTCTACATTCAATTCTGTGTTTACAACGTACCATCACGCGACTGACATCTAAAACGAAGGAATCTTTCGAAAACGTGTAGATTTGTATTCGTCACTCGTTCCTCGAATTCTCAAAGGTGACATTTTTGCCGATCATGCTTGATCCTTGACCTCTAAATTTATAGGTGAATCTATCCATATGATATAACTTTATAAGTTAACTTTATAAATCTGTTCTGTATTCGAGGGAAAATAATTAATATTTCAAATTTAAATCAGTTATGACTAAAAATTTACTTGAAAATCCACCAGAAAAATAGAAATAATTTTACTTATTGATTTTCACATTTTGTGTGTGCTTCTTAAATAATCTTTTCAGGCCATATCTTTTTACGTATATCTTCTCTCATTCGCGCGATATATTTCGTAATCAATATATTATAGGATTTCACAAATATCTATCACTATCTTTCTTAAAATGTCGCTATTATTCATGCATCTGTTTTTAGAGACCTTTTAGTAATCTGTTTTTAGAATCCTTTTCGTGACAATCGATCCGGCCGTGCTTGCGTAATAAGAGTTAAACGGTTCATCGGTAATTGCATTTTAATAGTCAAACATGGCGGAGACTCGGTTCCCCTTTGTTCCCATTTGAAATAGGCCCACGGGGGAAGGGGGCGCACGTCGTTCGTGTGATAGATACGTGATTACGAGATATAATCCGATGCCATTAATTCCCTTGAAATTCATACGTCGCATCGACGGTGCGTGGAAACTCGAGGTTACAATGCGTTCTCGCAGTCGACCGACTCTCTCCGATTCATTACCATCGGAGACGCCGCAGCCAGGTTTCCTCACCTGATTTACGATCACCGGTTAGAACGCGGCTAGAACCGCGAGGATAACGACGATCGCGCTTTAATGCTAAATAAATATCGGGGAAAAGGTCGGGTCTCCGGCGACAACGATAATTGATTTCATGCCCGGTCGCGGCTCAAAATGCAAAACACTACTTTTGTATCGACATGATAACGCGCGGGCAACGAATGCAGGAAAAGTAATGTTTAAATTCGCTCTAATTCATCGCGTTAGTCACGGATCACGGTGTTTTCTTCATTTCACTCGCGTTCATTTTAATTCCGATTTCACGGCGTGCGCGGCTTTCGTTCATTTCCCGTGAAATCGAGAACGTAATACGTTTCTGCGTGAGTATCGAGAGAGATACATCATCATTCGCGGGGAGTGGATTAAAGCTTGATATTTATGACGGTTAAATAATCTCCAGTCTCGAGTTACCTATCTACTCTACAATTATTCGTATGACATTAATGCTTGGCTTCGTATTCACAATGATCCATGCTATCTGCGATAGCGATACATCTGGGATATACCGTGTAAATTGGACTGGAATTGCTCCAGCGTTAAACCCGTCTCGTAGTAAAATTCGTCAAATGATTTCCATTATATCTACATATATATATATCAGCACAAAGCTGAAAATACCGCACCTGAAAAAAATTACACTTTTCTCTCTTTTTTTTTTTGTCACGAACGGGGTATTGTGCCCGCGCCAAATTGAGAGGGAAAAATCGGTAAATCGGTTCACTGAAAAAAAGGAAGTAATATTCGACGTCGATTGCGTTATCAGAAAATCTTTATTCCATCGCAGAGATGTTACGTCCATTTTACGATCGCGCAATATGAACTCGAATGTAATATTGCTCCTTGCTAAGGTTTGACGAAACCTTCGCCGTCGTCTCGTCCCAGAGAATTTAAATTAAATTTAAATTAAATATTTTAACTTGTTCGCGCTCGATTAAAACGCCGAGTAAGATTGTTAATGATCACGCGCGCTCAGTTTGACGGCGAACGAACAATTCATGAACAATGTCACGCTGGTTCCGGTTCGTGGCCGCTTTGTGCCGCGGTAAATACGTCTGATCAATTAACCGGGCCTGGTTAGTCATCGAGTCGAAAAGCATACGTCGCCCGCACAGTTCGTTCGGCCGCAGCTTCATGCACGCGAGATCACCTGGGACACGGGAGTCTGCCATGCATTTCCTCCTCTTTCTCCTCCTCTTCCACACCACTACCATCACCAACTGCCAGTCCTACTACCACGTCCTCTGCTTCTATAGTTTCATTCCGAACGGATGGCAGCGCAATCGTGTTGTTCGCCCCCGATGCGACAACACGTATATTATATTGCGCGGAATTACGGAACGTTATGCTCGAGTCATGCACACACGGCCGATCTTGCGGACAATTTGCCGTACATAAATTTTTGCCTCGAATAAATCACCGCCGCGATTTGTGCAGGAAATAATAGATGCGCGTCCTGAAATTACGATAATCTTTGACAGAATAAATTGCAGAATTTAAAAGTTTTTCGTCCGTTAATTAGGAATTATATTTAATATTTAGTTTCACGTTTCCAAGGATTTATATTTGATGAGATAATATGGAATCGAGAATAAATTTAATTTTGTGATAATATCCCGTGTATTGTTGTAACAGTGGTAATTTTATTAAATGATAATTTATGACTTATATTATGTTTTATATATATATATATATATATATATATTTTTATACTAGGCTTACAAAACGACATATAAATGAATAATTTTTAAAAATGAATTTTCTACCTTATTACCTCAATTCTCTTTAATATTACATGACATAATCCGAGAGTCGCTAACAATAGAACATTGCACGTAGTATAATGCACGTAGTATCCATATATTCCATGCACTGCACACACGATGCGTGTGTATCCCTAGTTATCTAGCGGCAAACAGACGCGTAATGGTGTATATTCGAGTTTCCCAGCATTAGCCGAAATTCCGTAGTCCCCTTTCAAGTTAACTCGCTTGAGACG
>NW_017305536.1:6529359-6538272 GCF_001594115.1 Trachymyrmex septentrionalis | reverse complement strand
ATATATATATATATATATATGTATATATATTTTTATACTAGGCTTACAAAACGACATATAAATGAATAATTTTTAAAAATGAATTTTCTACCTTATTACCTCAATTCTCTTTAATATTACATGACATAATCCGAGAGTCGCTAACAATAGAACATTGCACGTAGTATAATGCACGTAGTATCCATATATTCCATGCACTGCACACACGATGCGTGTGTATCCCTAGTTATCTAGCGGCAAACAGACGCGTAATGGTGTATATTCGAGTTTCCCAGCATTAGCCGAAATTCCGTAGTCCCCTTTCAAGTTAACTCGCTTGAGACGGTACTCGTTTTAACAATCTGCCGTCTGAATAGTTCTGTGCGAAAATTGCCATATAGACGTACTATATGAAATAATCTGATTTATTTTGTGTCATTATCTATTCCGAGCTAGCGGTATTATTTAAGCACAAACAGAAAGGATTCCAGTTGCGACGAATAATTATTTAAAAATTTATGGTATTTTGCAAATTAAACTGGGAAGTATCTGTTAATTACTCTTGACTTTGCGCGAGAATATCTTGTACATAGAGGGAGAAAAATTACAATTTTAATAATTTAACTAGAATTTGTAATCATTTTTTAGGATAACTATGTTATATATTTATAGTTGTTTTAATCACGCAAACACATTGTACGTCAATTGAACTATTAATAATAGTCGTACACTTTGTTTGAAAATCTTTAGTCTTTCTTTAATATATTTTTTAGTTATTATCACATAAATAATAAGTGATTTTAAGAAAATAGTTACATTCACTATAATTGTGATTGCATTTACTAAATAAAAATGTTCATTTCATTTATCATTTATATCTTGATATTTTACCATATTAATACGTGAAATTATTATAATTTATAGCACAATTTTTTCATGTTTGAGAGAACTGTACGTATAGATATGATTGTTATTACTAACATTATTGCAGTAAGAACCAGAAAAAATGAAACTCCTAAAAATGGAACTCCTAATTAATTTCATTACACATACAATATTATAGTCACAAATATCAAAAAACTTCTTTCAGTGTATTTTAATCTCTTATTCCTTTTTTCTTAAATAAATATAAATGTTATTATTGCGCTAAAATTTGAGTAAATAGACAAAAATTATTTTTAGTCCGAAACATATACTTTTGTAACCATTATATTAATTGCTTCTAGTATAGACTTTAGCTTTTACTTTCTTTCTTGTACTTCGCATCAAGGAAGTAACTTCAATTTGGTCGAGGGAGGAGATAGAAATAGATAAGCGTGAGAATCTTAAGATATTCTGAATATAGTCTGAAATGTCGTGTAAAGGGTAGAAATTTCTCTGGCTATATGTTTCTTCGTTCGTTAAAAGCATTCGTAGTATTGGGCGGTGTTCGTTAGTAAAAGTCGAAACCGCTTAGCCGGAAACGCTGAAGAGAGGCTTGCCATTCGTCGAGTTCACCGGCGCGAAACTTTGCAATATGCGCCCGCGCAGAGGTTCGGAAAATTTGCTTGCCTCTCTTTTCTGCGACTCGCCATTAATGAATATAAAGTTTTGGCCGCCGTCTGGAACTTTCTAAAATTGCCAAGTAGGGACGAATTACCGCTTTGCCGCCGTATTCAACCAAAGGAAAATGTCCGCACAGGCCGTTGTGTGTTGTTTTATTGTTTTCCGTCGCATTGCGCCGAGACTATCCTGTCGAAGCAGTAGGCCCTTTGTAGTTAGTAAACGCTTTTCTTCATCATTCTCTGATTACATAACTTTCTTTCCTTACAAAAGATTGGAACTTTGCGAAACTCTAAAATTACTAAGATATTACTTCAAGCTGTCGCCTTTCAACTTCAAATTGATACTACAAAAATCATGACCTTTTTATGTTCCACAGATGTCTTGTAATAAATATTTCCTTCCCTCGTAGAGTCACAAGTTTTTTTGAATGCCGCAAAAGACAATTTTTTAAATAGATAGTCGTAGCTTTATTTTTCCGTGAATTTTTTTGTTGATCCTTTAAAGCAAGCTGGGGAAGGAAAAGGGGCAAACAAATGGCGCGGAGTTTTGGGGCGAACGGCTATAAATCCTTGCCTTGGGAACGACACGTCTCTATTATTCATGCCGGACTAAAAGCTTCTCGAACAGTACAGAATTTGCAAGCGTTTCCCTACTTGATGACATTATCCGTCTTCCGCGGTTTGCATAATTTGTCGGATTTATCTCGCGAAACTTTACGTGCACGTTCCTTCATGCACTGATTTTGTACGCGCCTAATCTGATTTGCACGAAGTTTATCCTATATATAGAAAATATACACTACATATATGACATGAGAAACAGCCGTAATAAAGGTTTACCTCGTTTATGATAATTCAATGTGCCATTTTTATGAAGATTTACATTTAATAATTCAGAAACAATAGAGTAACACCGGTACGTATTGCAATACATGAGCAATTTGATAAGTCAATACCGTAATTTAAAAGGAGACTGTGTATGTTGAAAAATAAGTCCTTGGCAAAAAAAAGTGATAAAAAAGAGTCACTGACTAAACTTTCCTGGTACACCGCGTCTAACAAAAATTTAATTTATCAAGTATTAGATACTATGTTTATGGTAAATAAACTACATCAATAAAAACTTTATACTATCCAATACTATGAAAAAATGTTAGGAATCCAAAATATTTTTTATATTAAAAAAAAATTTTTAAAACTTTTGCATTTTTGCAATCCTTCTTTCTAGGAATATACGGCTCATAGGTGGGATGTCAGCTCATAAAAAATTATTAACAGAAATAAGAGGTAGTAACTTATAAAATATGTTTACAAAGTTTTATTAACGAATAAGAATGATAAGTATGTATACGAAGCAGGTAATGGATAATAATTCTAATCTTTTGCATATATTACAAGTTATGATATAAGGTACATGTTTCATGTAACGCATTTAATACACTGAATTTAATCTGCGCATTTTGTATGCTTTAAGCATAAATTCGCCCTCTAAAAATGCCGCATATTCCAAATAGATATACAAGACATCGAGTTGAACAAAGAATACAAGAGCTAAACGCATGTATTTTATCTAAACCTGTTTGCTCTAAGAGGGAAGTCCCTTAAGGGTTGCAGCGCAAAAATTGAAACTATGTGAATATGAAAGAGTATAAATAGTGCGCATAAATCCTGCGTATTTGATTTTTCAAATCGGTTGTTATTAACATGTGGGGGGACTGACTGACAGCCTACTCAGCCTTCCCACAAAAAACTTTTTTTTGTGTAGCTAAACGAAATAAGCGCAAAAATTTTTTTTTGCGGATTTTGAAAGCGCTTAAATAGCGCATTATTATATAATTTATTCATTAAGATATGGTTAAGTGGGAGGTGGGGGGAGGGAGGGGCACCTAGGCAGACATCTTGTACCTATATGTATCACCAAGTAACCATTAAGCCTTTTGTATTTCTTACAGCAGTAATCATTTTATGTAAATTATGATTGCTCTTTACTACTTTGACATTGATTCAAATGACAGTGGTTTTATTAACATTAGTAATAAAAAAACTGATATAACACAAAGGCATATAATAGAGTGAAAATTATGCGTGTAAATTATTCTTATTCTTTCTGCTTTTTTCTGATTTTTACGATTTAAATCGCCACATAGTGTAAATACTGAAGTTATTCTAATTGTTAATACAATATCTAATGGTAAAAAGAATTGTCATTATCGATTAGTAAATATAAAACGTATAATGGAATAATGTATATATTGGCTATGTTTAGAAAACAAACTCGTTGCTATTGATATGTGTTTCTAAATTTATTGTGAATCTAAAGGTCTGTTTCAATCACAGGGGTAATAATTATTAAGCGCTTACTCGACCATTTTATCTTCTGAGTGTAGTCATTATAATTATATACATAAATTTGGTTTATTTTTTGTGATTTTGGAAATAATACTTCGTCAAGATATTTATTCGTGAAAGATAAATTATGAAACGAATCTGATTAAAACGCGAAGAGGTATCTTTTACAAATTTTATTTTGCACTATTCTATATTACGAAAGAGCTAATAAATTATGGAATTATTATGCAGCAATTATACTGACAGTTCCTTTATTTTTTTATTATATTTATATTATATTTGAATAATATTTCATTACACACTCTATTTTTGTCGATAAATAAATCTTTTGTCTTTATCGACAAGTTAAAATTACATTAAACCAGAGGAAGTTGCGAACCAAATATTATATTTTTGCCAACACGAATTTTGTGTAAAGCACGTATCGTTTGAAATTTGTTCAACAGTTTCACTGTTGTGGTAAACTTGTTAGCCATTGGCTTGAAGCAAGCGAACGAAGCTGTACCGAAAGTTGCGGGAATAAATGTTCCGCGTCAATTGATATCCGAGTATTTCGCGCATCTCCGCCGTGGTCGTTGCACGCTGCCAGAATATTAAGTAGTTCGTTTGGATGTCGATTCCCGGGACGAATAGAAGCATAGCTAACGAGGATGACTCGGGAGACTGCTCGATGAGAGAGCGAAGCTTTAAAAATTCAATTTGCTAGTTCCATTGTGAGATTTGCCTAATTTAGGAATATTTTAGTAATCGAATGTAAATTAAACTTGAGAAAGTGTAAATAGTTATAGATAAGTAAAAATAAATTTATTTATTAAAAGCGCTTTTTATATTCCGTTAATATTTAGATAAATATGGCATAACAGGCGTCGTTACATTAAATATCAACCTAAAATAATAATTCTTTGCAATTTCAGTTTCCTTTGTATTTGTAATAAATCCCAGTCTTTTGTTTCGATTAAATTCTTGTAAGTACAATATTCATAAACAATGTTTCTTTTAAAAATAATTAGTAGTACAATGGAGTGTAATAATTGTATAGATTAAGAGATATAAGTAATGCAAATGAAGTGAGAGAAAATCTCTTTTAGTTTCTATATTATTTTATATAAATATCTTTCTTATTTTTATTTATATTTTAAATCTCGCCGATTTATAAAGTCTTGTACGAAGTATAAAAGTCTCTCACGGTTTGAAAAGGAAGCATGAAGTTAACGGGAAAATATCTTCATGGCAACGCAATCATCGTGCTTTTCGCTAATACATGAATACGTCGAAGTCTTGAGAAGAATAATGCTCTCGAATATCTGACACCAATATCCGCAAAGTCGAGAGAGGAAATACCACCGACGCGATTTCGATTATTTCGTGCTACGAGCGTCATTCGTCAAATAATTTTGTTAAATTGGAGCGGTTAACTCGCCAATTGCGAAACGAGAGCAGAGAGATATTCTCGTATTTTCTTTGACATGTCACACAAAATATCTTGTTAGGAAAAAGTCTCGGAGTTAATTTTTGTCGATGATTGTATACAATTATGTGCTTGTTTGACAAATTTCCATCTATGATAAAATTTTCATTTGAGCGAAATAATAAATCGAGAATATAAGAATAAGAATTTTAAGATAAATAGATAATAAATAAAAAAAATTATATATATATAACATTTAGGATTGTGAATAATTAACTTGTTTGCGTTTTGAGTTAAAATAATTTTCTTTATGAAATTATAGTCGTAACAGTTGAGTAATAAATTTTAATTGCACTTAATTTACTTTGTATTATAATATTACTACATTAATGCGACGGTATGTAAAAATTATACGTTAATATTCGAATAATTATATATTTAGATAATAATATTCTATAATTGTTTTAAAAAGCTTTGAAAAACGTTACCAACACAGTTAGTGTGTTACATCTTGTGTTAAATGGACAGAAAGATGTCACGAAATTAAAAGATGATGAAAGTGTTCAACAGAGAAATAAAACGGATAAATGAAGAAAGAAATTGTCGAAATTTTTCCCAGTAATAATCGCCAGTGGCGTACGTTAAAAGAATGGACTGAGGAGATATATATTCGTGGACGGTTTATGTCGTACGAGGGTTGGTATAGCTCGTTCTGCTTTCCACTCTGTTAAATTTTCGCTCGGTACCGCGTCAGAAAAGCCGCATTCGCCTCTTTTGCACGCGTAGATTGGGGCTGGAAAAAAGTTTCAATCTCCCACGAAACAAGCTTTCACCAACGTCATAAAAGTGCGCCCGGCAGTATATTGACGCGCTCTCGTCGCAACTTGTAATCCGGCGATGATGCATCGATAATGCGTAATGAATAATAACATTCGATCTACAATATAGGTATTCCATGCAATAAATAACAAAGAAAGAGTAAAGGAAGGCAGAAAATTGTAGAAAAGTATATTTAATGAAATATATTACCTATACCTAAATTTTTTTAAACTGGATAAATCAAAACTTATGAATTTCTTCTAGTTAATAATAAAATTTATACGCATAATTATAATTCGCGTAAATTTACCGAGTGTATATATATATATAGAAATTAATTTGTGTATTTGATTCAAGTGCATAGTTTATTTAAAAAATTGTTTATTTCTCTTGCTTTTAGGACTGCGAAAATTTATATACTAAAAGGAAATGGATTACTGGTAAAATAGTGGCTTTATACTCCCAATATTTCGCAAGTTACCCGAAGTAGCAGCTGTGTCTGACCGTGCACGGTGCGCATTCACTTGCCCGCCGTTAGTAGTGCAGGCATGATAAGGTCGGCCATTTGGCTGACCACTTTCAGATATTACCACTTACAGCTTCCGCCGTGTTTCCAACTTAATACGAACGATCATATTCCTGGCTTATGTTGTTCCATAGCCGCGTTCACGTACACTGTAAATCATTGTTTACGATCTATTCGAGATTGGATGTACTTTAGTAATAATTCCGTATCTTAGACGCCTCAAATTACTACGGAATGTGCGCGCGGAACGTGACACCACTGAAATATTATCAAGATACGATTTACACATTGTTTTATCATGCGACAAAGCTTCTAGTTTTGTATAAAGCGACAAAGATATAGTTTCTGTTTTATAGAAGATTAATAGGTTTTTTAATGAGAAAATATCAGTGTTATTGTATAATTTATTATTGTGTCGCCGAAGGAGAATCGTTAACACGATACAGTTGGTGGTGATTTACCATTTCATCGATATAATCAGTCATAGCATCACGCAATGGTAACGTTATACATTATGCATTCATTACATCAAATAAGAAGATAGAATTTCTTTCTATAGATACATATGATAGACATTATATCTATCTACATACGACGCACATGAAATTATATATTTTGATATAATAACAATATATTTTATCACTTTGAATTCAATTTCAAGTCACGGAACGACACAAATGATTCTCGTTTAATACGTTGGTACTAATTACTGCTTCGTCGTTATTATTAATAGCAGTACCACATGCAAAATTAATGCCATTAATATTTTCTAGAATATATCTCGAATGTTGAACAAATTTTTCCGCTTCGCTAATTACACAGTTGTTTATCGTAAATGAAGCAATGTTTCATCATCCCGCGAGCGCAGTCATTACTTCGCTTTGCGTCGTCTACCATGTTGCTGTGCACATTATGTCGACATATATTATAGTAACTCTACACGCACGCCAAAGTATCGCAAAGTAAAGTTTGTAGCCGCATCACCGAGTTGTTTGCGCCATTTATTAGTCTCAGCGGTGCTTTGCCTCTTCTTTTTATTGATTCTCTTGTCGTCGCGCATCAGTTATTTTCCATCTATCTTGTATCTACTTTGCAGTAAATATTCTAAACACTGATTTCGATCTTCTCTCACTTTTCTTGTAAATCTTTTATTTATTACCAAAACTTTCTGATTTCTGACGACAATTTTCGTATACATAAGTACAAAACATATATAAGATTTAAATCAGGAATAATAATAGGAGAAGTATGTCATGACTAAGTAAGAGTAGATTAACAGGTTATTAAGGGAACAAACGCTGAATTAAAGGAAGCAGTGATATGTAACGTAGTATAAGGAATTTAAGAAAATATATTGGTTCTACTTAGTCTTGTGATAAAAGTAGTTTACTACTTTAAAAGTAGTTTAATAGTAGGATACGATAATAGTTATTGCAAGAATGCGTTTGCAAGAATTCGACTTAAAGATATGGATGGATATGTGTCAAGTTTCTTTTTGTAAATCAAGTCACTTCCTGACAATGCAAGCTGACATAAATTCTAATCCTATAAGATTTAAATTCAAATGATACTTCTTACTTATCGCTTTAACCAATAAGCTGGATTTTGTGATTTCCTTTCTTTCCACTATCAACGAAATACAGTCTCAAGTTTTGTTTTTTTCCGACAATAGTCGGAGGTATTCCAGGCTGCAGTAGTAGCAGCGGCAGCTGCAGCCGCGAGTGGCGGTGGCCAGCAACCAGCACCAACACCAGGCGGTGGCAGTGAGACCAACCCCGAAGGCGGAGTGGAGACTACTGCGTTGGTACCTGTCACGTCAGGCGCGACGACACCCGCGACAGCGACACAAGGCACTGACCTCAAAGGTCAACCGAAACGCTTGCACGTCAGCAACATACCTTTTCGTTTCCGAGACCCTGACCTCAGGGCAATGTTCGGGGTAAGTACTACAATTTTTTCCCCCACTCTACGTGTTCATGTTTTTATTATTCGATGTCTTTTTATATTTGCTTTTGTTGGTGGGAGATTGCTCGCCTCTCACCCTTTCGATTGCGATGTAGATAAAAGGAATAATATGTATACACGTTGTTCCGTTGTTTTCTTGCCTCTCCCAATAAAAAATAAAAATATTTTTAACCAACTGTAAAAAAATAATAGAAAATGATAGAAAGCTTCTAGAAACAAATATGTTTTTGTTTTATATATACCGATAATAATCTGCACGATTTAATTCTATTAATGTGGAAAAGTTTATATCAAATTTCCTTTTTTTTTTATACAAAATTTAT
>NW_017305536.1:6528524-6529259 GCF_001594115.1 Trachymyrmex septentrionalis | reverse complement strand
TTTATTTATATATATATATTATTTTTATATATTTTTTATGTTTTATATTCCGCTATTAATATTACACGCATACTTTAATATTCTGAATTTGGTAAATATTTCTCCTTTCAGCAATTTGGGCCAATCCTTGACGTGGAAATTATATTTAACGAAAGGGGAAGCAAGGTAAGCTCACGTCGCCCTTAGGCTGCGAGCCACCCCTGTCAATCCAACCCCCGATAATACTGCTAGTTCTAAGCTAATATCATATCCAACGAAATTCTCGCATCCAGAACGAATGTATTTCTCATATTTTTTTTCTAAATTCACATGTTAATTAAGCCATACGTATCCATGTAAACACAGTTAAATAAAATATTTGTTTATTTTTTTTTTCATTTGAAATATTTATCTTCCATGTATTGTTATTGATAATTTGAAAAACAAATTGAGATGTCTTTACATTACGTGCTTTCGCAACAATTATTTTCAGAATGTTTATCATGCGTTCGATGTTATTTTGTCATTCATCTTCTTTCTCGCGTGTAGTTGCCATATCGGCGACAACCACGAAAGCTAGCACCGTGCACGTGACTCGGTTTTTCTATCGCGTATACACGTGACAGTTTCTCTCGTTCATTTATTGGAAAAGTTTTCCGCAGAACGCCGACGAACGTTCTGGATGCGAGGATGTCGCGGGGATCGTAATGATCTTGTTAACGGATGCAGCAGCACGAACAGCGGTCCATAGTGTAT
>NW_017305536.1:6511747-6528424 GCF_001594115.1 Trachymyrmex septentrionalis | reverse complement strand
TATATATATATATATATATATTCTCAATATGAGGAGAGGAGGTTGAAGAACTAATATTACATGCCGGAAAAACAGCGATATTCCTTGATGAGAATACGAGAACGTGCTGCTGCAACTGTACACGTTTCTTTGCAGCGCGATGGCGACATTCCGTTACAAGCTCGCGCTGATCTTGATAAAAACATTTGCCAAGTACGAAGTGCCATTGTCAGTTATCGATTTTCCATCTTTTTCGTCGGTGTTACGTAATTCTTGACTGTGATTTAGGCTTCTACATCCATTTCGATCCAATATGGATTAACTTTAATCTCGGTTTAATTTATTTTGTATCTTTTTCTAATTCTTAAAATTAGAAAAAGATAGGAAGTAAGTTAAACCAAGAAAGTTAATCTACATTGGTGGAAATATAGATAATTTTTCGAGAATTTCACGAATTATCAAGTCTTATTTTCATTATTCGATTGTTCTCATTATTAACCAGATTAGCTCCTATGCTTATTTCCTTTCGAGAAGTCGCGAGAGGCAACTATTGATTCGCGACAGAAGTCAGAAAGCGTCGTGCGAGATTGTAGACCGCGATTGCCGACCGTTTATACAAATGATATCGGGAAAACGGGGAGTTTTAAAGAAAAAGGTAACACTCGCGTTACATTACGGGTTTGTAATGCAAATTGCTTTCACTGTGGATGACAACGGAGGTCGGGATAAGATCCGCAGTAATACATCGTGTCGACAGCCGGCATCCGGCGAATTGGACGGAGTGCATATTCAATTCTCGCGTCCAATACACTCAAGTGCACTTCATCAAGTCGCACCGGTAACCCAGTATCCCAACGACGTCTGTCGACGTCACGTGTGGCGACCTACCGTTGATTAGATGCACGAGGTCGCGTCTCAAGCCTTGCTAATGTATCCAACTCGGAATATCTTGATTTTTATGGATGTTGCTATCCCTCAAATTTTTTTAAGCATCTCGACACGCCAAGAACTATTCCCTGAAAAATTGTTCTCCGATCGTTAATCATCTTTTATCGGTGTTATGAATCTGAATAAACACACCTTCACAATTTTTTACGTCTATCCTAAAAGACTGAGATCTTCTTTTATGAAATCTCGAAATAGGACGTACTCGAATTTCTTTTTGACGGCTCCTAATCTTCTTCGGTTAACTCTTTTTAACATCTCGACAAAAAATTGTTTATAACTATTCTGTAATATTTCTGTAATAAAAGTGGAGGAGATTACTCTCTTTTGAGACAGTCGCAAGACTGATGGATCTCCAATCCACAAATGTTAATTTTTTTTTCTGTTAAATCATAATTTTCAAGTTTACTTAAAGCAATATATTCATCAAAAATTATTTCACTTATGAGGGTTGCATGGAAGGAGGCGATCTACAAATAATGCTTATAAAAGCAAACATTTGCACACGATACTTCCGGCTAGTTATTGTAAATTATAAAGTTGAAGTAATTCTCATGTAACTCGTGTATAAGAGTATTACGAGAAACAAGAGAAGTTTCGTCGTGTTCGATCGTTTCGATCTCACGAATTCTCAGAATATCTTTAACCTCGTATTACATTTTATCGATAATGCTTTCGTCATCGATGTCACTCGCTTTGCAATGAAAGGAGCAAAGTCACGCAAACCGGTATTATACTTCTTAACGGACGTATTATGCTTTTTCTCTTGCGTTCTACCCTACAATTCACTTCCCGAATGAATTCTTGCCGCGGCATTGTTACTATTTTAAGATCTGCAACATCGATTTTCTCATTAACATATATTGTTGCCAATTACCGTGCTCTGTAATCAATTAATACGTAGGCAAAAGCTTAACGACGTTTGCCGGAAATAGAAATGATATTTCGATATTCGATTAACGAACGTCTAACATCAAATTTATGAAATTCAAATCCACGGTTTTACAGCTGTTTTATCGATATATACGTTAATGTTGGAGTGACGTCGAGAGAGAGAGCGCAATTGATATAAGAACTCGCAATTGCACGTGTTTGCCGTCGATTAGACGATTATAGTTGAATCCGGTCCGTCTGGGTCGTGACGGGTTGTACAGACAGGAAGTCGATGTCGCTTCGCATCCGTACTTGTAACGACCAATCACGGGACCGTGATGTAGAACCGCGAAATGGGCTACTTCCAGTTTCCGGAGGGCGGAGGAACGCGTCGACGACGACAGAGCTAATTAAACTCTCGCGCAACTTGCAATTTGCGACGCCCAACACGTTCGGCGAGGCGCTAGCCGCGAAATCGGACGCGCATTTTTATTTCTCGTATTGCGGCTTAATCGGCGTCAATCGGTCGCGTGAAAGCGGCTTAATCGAGTGCGCATGAAAAAGAAAGAAAGAAAGTCCGGTGATAAGGGAACACGGTCAGGCACGCTTGAGCCCGATACAGCTAATATTTCGTTGCCGTATTACGGTCAATTTGTTACTCATTCCCGGTGTTCACGTGACTGGCTGCCAGCAGCCGTAATAATGTAGTCCATGTGAGGTATAATCCGGTCTCGTTTTTGTCGTTCTTTTTTTTTTTTATCGCCGTCTCGCCACGCATAATCTAACATTTGCATAGGAATAAGATACTTATGTGAGCTACGCGAGATTCTTAAAGAGATTAACGCATAGACGTCAAACTGCACTTGATGTAAAAAGAAAAAAAAAAAAAATAGCGATAATCTTACAGCACATAATCTCTCGATATTGACGATGTGTGACGTGCGCCTTGTAATTATCGTATATACCTATGCTATTGTTGCACATCAAGCGAGCCATTCCGCGAGCGAACAATTTCGCATGTTAGGTACGCGTACATGTCAGGTTAGAAATCCTGCTATCAATATCAACGACAATGGCACTATCGTCTTGCCCTTTGCAATGCAAATATCTCTCGCGAGGTTGACTGGTCGTGCTGGCACGCGGTAAAGCACACGTAGAATTTACTCCGAACGGCATAAGTGTCGCCATCGCTTTTAGTGCTTAAGCGATTCCGAAGGCGTGACAGGATCTGATACTTCAGCAGCACGCTATTAACGGACGAGCGAATAATTATTAGTCTAAGACCTGAGGTCTTAGAAACACGCATGTATTATTATGTTATGTAATAAACGAATGTTTTTTACACAAGATCTGTAAAATCTTTTTCTGAAATATTCGTGACTCGCTGCCGCGCTTATCTATTGTGTCAAGTGAAAAGTTTTTTTCAATTACCGGAAAATGTGTAATACTTGTGATATAAAAATATATAACGGGAAAAAAAATTCAGAGAGCCAATATTTTAATCGGGAAAGATTGATGATTATTTTTTTTTTTTTTTATTTACGCGCGTACAGTTCGCGTACAATTTAGAGATTGATGATTTTTCGCGTATTACGATTTGGAGAATAATGATTTTTAAAGCGAAAAGATCCTGTCACGAACTTCGGCATAAATTTTTCATTCGTCACATTGCTTTTGTAGAATGCACGTGAAACGACGATTTCACGCGTCCGACTTGATAGTTGATTCGATACTAACGCTTTTCGTTATCAATTTAAAAAAAAAGAAAAGAAAAAGAGAAAAAAGAACGTCTCTTGCATGCTGCAAAAGCAACGTACCATTAGTGATAAAACAAGCGAGTGAGTGATCGTGTGTGATTCTGTGAGAGAGACCTTTTCTCGAAAGCTTCGTCAATGTAAATGGAATGTGGCATCCCTAATGAAGTGCAGCATTTTGGAAAAAGAGATACTTTGAAGCCAAGGTGGGAAAAGAGCGCGAACCGAGAGTCTCCTCCGAGTCTCTCGAAATTCACCCATAACATATATCTAGAAATATATTTACAAATGTAATTTAACAAAAGAGTCAATAATTAATGAATACAGAAAAGTTAATTTACAATGTTACCGTTGTCAATATTAATTGAAGGATAAAACGGACATTTTCGTCGCAAAATGCGACCAGTATTTCAAGGTGCTCGGTACGCGCGCTTTTCCGGACACCGCGTATGTGCCAATGACACGTACATACATATAAATATAACCAATGGTGTTAGTTCTCGTAGTTGTTAGACGAGCTGTTGCATTTTTACTAGCTAGCCTTCCGCATTTTATCATTATTTAGCTCCCATTGGTTATAAGACCGGTCGTGTTCCACCTCGTACACACCTCGTGTCCGTAGCTGCCTGTGTTGAATCAGTATCCGTTCGCGAAAAATTTCAGAAAGTAACGTTATATTATCGTTACTCGTGCGGCCAATCCATTTTCGATGCCACCAATTACGATGCTCGCCGCATTTAGAAATTCAATCTCGAAAGTATAACTTTACTCATCAATTTATATTAATTTAGATAAAAGTATCAATCAGATAAAGTATAATTCGATAAATGGATTATAGAAAAAACTCATGAAAAATATGAATGAGCAAATAAATATTATTTTACGCAAATGAAAATGTATAATTAAAGGAATAAAGAGATCCCACGAGAAGAATGAAACGTGCAAGGCACTGAAATTTCTTTCCTTATCGCGACAGCGAATGAAGATTAAGTGTCTCGACGGTAATCTTGGCAGCGGCGAACACGAGGTGTAAACGGGTGACTCGGCCGCCGTCACTTCCGGTCGCGGAGGAGACCCTCGGGAGATGCTGCCCATTTGATTTGATGAAACTTTGTCGCGTCTCTTTCCCAAAGCTGTTTCTAACCAAATCCCATTGTTCCTGTCGTCGTCCGCTACGAGTAGTCCCAGGGAATTTCGAGGTGTATTTAGAGCCAGAAGAGTCACGCGACTTCGAGAGAGATAAAACGAAGGGAGGGGACTGAGTAAGCTGCAGAGGAGTGGCAGGGAGATTCGTCCCGATGGAAGGTCGGGATGGAAGGTCCGTTCTCTCCTTCGTTTTCCTCCTTTCCGGGATCAGACCGATTGTGTCCATTGAAAATTAGCCGCTGTCCACACACGAATGGTTCACACCGCGGCGAGTCTTTTTTTTTTCTTTTTTTTTTTTTACTAATCCACCTGCAATATAAACAGCATGATACGTATATATTATACTATTGCATCTTCCGAAGTTTATTCCGGTATACGCGTATATGACGACCGTCGTCCGTATACGTGTATACGCATTATACGTATATACCTCTAATTGTTATCATTATTATATATGTAAATAGTAGCCGCACGCTTTTGTCTAGGCGAATCAAAGGTATATAATAAACGGCCCATGCTTCTACCTCTTTTATTAATTACGTGTATGTCTTAGGATAGAGAAACGCTGCTTACGACTCCGCCGTTCCTACTTTTTTTTTTTTTTTTTTTTTTTTAAATCTTTTTCTCTTTCTTAATGGCGGATCTCACATCCGTTGGCTCCTCGTTGCAACGAGTACTTATATCCACCCGCTAGAACCATCCGAAACCATCCTCTCACCTCTTGTGTATAATCCGGACGTCCGGTCTGATCTCGCGAAAGATTGCAATTCTATAATCTTACCATTAGAATTTAATTGCGAGGGATAATTGTGAATGAATTATCTGTAATCGCATTGTTATTAATAATTACGCTATTACTGCTTTTAATGATATTTTGTTAATTAACAATTAATTGTGCAAATCGAAGTTATAATGAGACAGCAATATAAATCATGTTGTTAATTTATTGGTACGCTATGAGAGTTTCATTAAAAGAATCAATGCTGTCGATTAGAATGGAGACACTTTTAAACAAGAATGAAAATGATTTAGATCTGTTGTAGAGGAGGTATATTGTAGCAGAGAATTATATTTTATAAAATATAATTATATTTAATTAAATTCTCTCTATACAGAAAATATTGACTAAAAAAGATATTAATTTATTATCAACATAAATATTTACGGAAAGCTAAGTAGCTTCGATGACACCTCGAAATTCTCTGGCTCCTTCCGTTCGTAAGCATTTTTACTAACAATTCGTGTTCGACGATCTCTTAAAGTTAAAAAAAAAAAAAAAAGCAACAGAAAGAGAGTTAAATGTACGAAAAAAGAAAGAAAGGGAGAAAGAGACGAAAGAGAAAAAAGAAATCTCTCGTGCTACTTCCATTATCACAAACACACACGCACATCCACCTTATCTCTTAACTCACCCTCTATATATATTTATATAATCTTAAATCTCGTATTGTTTTGTGCGCTTTATATCGCTGTTTGCCAGCTTCGGTCACAACTTCAAGTATTCTTCAAGCTCCCATTTTTCTATTCTATCCTATCTGTGATTCCCACAAACTCCACTCTAATCCCTTAACATTTCTCCGCCTTCGCCTTCGTAACTTATTGAGACGTACACGACACACGTTGACACAAATCCGTGACACACAGAAACGAGATATCAGTGTTACGAACGACCAATCGCTCGTCGTCGATTTTTTTACGCGGTAAATTAATTTTTCTTTTTCTTTACGTTGATTTTTCTTCTTTTTTTTTCCGACTACTTGCCGTTCCCCTAACGAACGATTATTGCCTGTCCGAGATACGTACGGCCACTATCTCCCACCGGGTGTCTATTACTTTCGTCGGAAGTGCAGTGAACGTCGCGATCCTAGCATCCGTCTTCATTCTTTTCTACTCTTTCGCCAGCATCTATTGCCATCTGCGCGCGCGTTTTCGTTTCTCTCTAAAGCACGGCGTTTTCTACTTCCGGTACCGGAGGAACGAGAAAATATCGCGCGTTAGCTCCGTGCACCGATATCATGCGAATGCATCGCGCGTACTTACGCTCTCTTTGTATTTTTACGAGTGCTCTATTTTTAATGCGATGCGATTCTGCGGGAATCTGCTGGACGATCGAAAGAGAGATATCGTGTTTCATAAAAAATATATCTGTGTAAAGTATTCGATGTTATCGTTTTCGTAAAAGGAGAGTTTGATAATAGTAATTCTAACCAAACGTTCGGTTAATATATAATCACAAATAGTTTCATTTTTCTATAAATATTTAGTATATTATCAAACGGCTGATTACACTATTATGTTATTGCTGATATTTAGTAAATATTTGGAAAAGTAAAATTATTTTTAGCTTTATTAACCGAACATTTCATTGGAATTATTTTAGTTGACATTTGGCTTAATTATTATCAAATTTTTAAAAATTTAAACAACTAGAAGAACGTAATGTGAATCGGCAAAGAGATAGGCATCTTTTCGCACGCGTTGTCGAGAGAGGACATTCACGGGACATTCGGGAAAATTCATCCATACACGTTCGTTCGTTCATTCGAAAGGAAGAGAGGAAGAGTGAGAGGAAGCAAGAGAAAGAGAGAAAAGCGAGATTCTCATCCTCTCCGTATAAGCCACGAAGTAAGACAGGCCTCTCCGTATCTTTGATCCCAACACCTCGTTAACACTCACGCATTATATTGACATTAATGTATTGGTTAATCAATTGGTTTTGACTTGGTTGTTCATTGAGAAATAGCTGTTCTTTTGGAACACTCACACGCACACGCTCACACCCCCGGTCGGCGCGCGAAGTAGTGTTAATATCTTTTTTATTCTGTCTTGCTATGTTTCGCACCTCACTGTTAATTAATTGGGTAATTATTATTGTTACTCGCCATGCTGTCACTGACTCGCTCGTATACGTCTGTACTTACATACATACATACGTACCCACACATACAAACGCACACGCGCACACGTACACACACACACACACACACACGCACACAGAGATACACGCGCGAGTAAACACACACAGTAGAGACCACGTACACGTTTTATCCCGAATGATATCGGTGTGTCGTTTAGGCGTCGTCACTTCTTGTTTGCATAATACCAGTAGATGGTTATCAATTTGATAGTGCAACGTGTGCACCAGGGTTGATCGAGTTTCATCAGTAGATCAGTGGAATCTCCGTTTGAGAGAGAGAGAGGAGTCTTGAAAAGGTGGCAGAATTCGAGGATAATTTCGCGTTTTTTCAAACAATTATTTTTCACGTTCAAATAATCCTCCTTACAATAACGAAAGCGACGATCTCTGTAAAGCATTTTCTTCTTCGTCTATTATTCGTTAAATTAAATTGATTAAATGTACACTATAAATGTCAGTAGTTATCGATTATTTTTTATTCCCGTTAATCGTCGTTAATTAACGACATCCTCGACTCGCGACCTTTCTAAAGATCCTTTCGTTCTTCAGTTAACGATCCATAGCTACAACGTAGACAGATTGAGCTCTCCGTTTTGCGTACTAACCTCATCTCGAGGGGCAAGGAATGCGATTATTAACACAACTACCTTAACGCGAGCCGGAGGATATTGTTCTCTTCGGGGCACGATCGCAATGCGCTGCTGCAAGTGTGTATGCGGGACTACTTGATAAGTAGGCTTCTTTTTCACGAGTAACTGGAGTTCGTGCACGTGTCGGATATGTTAATATTATCTACTCTTTATTTTCTCTCCTTTTTTTTTTTTTTTTTTTTTTTTGGTTTTTAATTTCACGTACAAGCTTGCATGGGCAGAGTCACACATTTGTCAGGGGCGTATGTCAATACCGCCACCTTCAACGGAATGATCACTTTGTAAGTAGAAACAACGTAACGCCGTGGTAACCGAGAACCGGCTACGTGAGCCTTTTTATTTACTGTAAATAAGCACGCACGTTTCTTTTTCTAGTCGTGACGATTGCAGCACTGCGCTGAAAAAAAACGAAGACGTGTGCCTGGCCGATATTTCGCGTGAACTCGCAATATTGCAGCGAGACGCCACGAATATGATACTCCCACGATTGAGAGTAATCGATAATCACTTCTACGAATAATTAATAACGAGTTATGAATTGTCAACTACGTTTCCACCCCCTCGGATGAAATTCTCTTCGTGCTTAAAACGATTAATTCCTTTCTGCGTTTTTTTCTTCTTCCGCATATTTCGCGCGTCTTTTTTTCGCCGCCTGGCTAAACGAGTCGAGCGTAACGGGGTTTCCCCGGGAAAAATATAAATCTCCGCTAAAACGTCGGTATCACACCTTCCTGAGCGACGTGGAAAAGAGAGAAGAGACGTGCGCTCGCGCGCTGTCGGGGGGGGAGGAGGGGCAGGGGGAGGGGGAACGGTTACTTTACGTCCGTCGCAATTAAACCTCACTGCTATATTACGGCAGGTGTGGTAATTAATCACAGCCGCGAAGAAGCAATTAGTCATCCTGGGGATTGCATCCGCCTCGCCTGGCGTCTTCTTTACTACGCGAGAGTATATGTCTGCCGGTGCGAAACTTGGTTGCTCGCGCAGTTCGAAGTGTGTAATTTAGAACCAATTACATTCCGATGTGAGTCCGCTAATACTGATAGATGCGTAACGTAAAGAGAGAAGACCTTCTTATCGACGTTCCCCTGTTTCTCAGAAACGTCACAATCATTCGCACATACCGTTATTATCGTTGTTGTAAATGCATCAGCCAGCAACGTCCATCAATGTCGATTTTGCCATTAGAGAAAGTCGTGCAGTTGTTTGTACACTGTACAAATTGCGGGCGAAAATCGTGTCGAGAACGGTAATTAGCCGGTCGAATGTGGCAACGCTTAGAATATCGCAATTCTTGAGCGAACGCACGTTTCCCCAGTCTGTGGAAAATGCGATTTATCGCGCGTACCTGTCCCGATTTTAATCTCAAGCGTGACCACTTCGATCGGAATTCTTGGTTTAAGCTGCTATTTGTGTGTTAGACGTTATCGGATTTGTAGGGAATAACGCATTATGAAGATAAGAGTATTCAATCTGGAAATTGCTTAATTGTTTTTAATCCTGTTAGTTTATTTGAATCTATTTGACCTAAAATATAATTTCTATTTTTACCAATATATTATTTAAAATCTTTTCTCTAGCATTTATCTCATTCGTTAAGGTCACGAACTTTTTTCTGTGAAATTTTTTAATTTTCTATAGCTTTTTTACAACCTTTTAATCGTATTGGTCCAAATGGATGATATGATTGTACAGTAAATTTGAATAGACTAGTATAGGGTTAAGAACATTTGTGTAATAATATCTTACGCAATTTTGGTTGCATTCAATTCTATTTTTCTAAAAGTATTCTTGTCTATTGTATGATAATGCGACGTTTAATTCCGACATTATTTTTGGTCGTACGTTTGAAGAAATGCCTCAAATTGTTTTATTCTTTGTCTGAAGCAAATCGGATTGGGAAGAAATTTATGCGCGCTTTTTTTGATTTTCGATGTATTTTGCAGGAAGTATATTCTCATAATTCGCAATATAGACTATAAAAAGAATATTCACAGAGTCGAAGAGCTTGAAAACAACCTTATTGTTATCGGGTGCCGGTGATAAAAGCAAACAAACGCGCGCAATCTTTCGTCCTCAGAGAGAGAATTTTCGCGACGACGCGCGGAAACAGGAAGAGGAGGAGTGTTTCTTAATCAAAAGGGTGCAAATTGCGCTCAAGTGCTCCATTATTCGTCTCTGCTCGGTGAAACCTTTTACATGGCGCACGCGTATACGCGGAACAATGACCCGACACGAAAAGAAGGAAATTATTCTTAATCGCACTTTCAGCCGCGACATCCGATTTTCATTAATGACATTTGTCCTTCGTTCTTTCGACAAACGTTCACTCGTGACTAAGCACTATATGCCCGTTCGATCAACCATACAATGGACCGTTAGTAACAGTTAACCTTTAGTACACATGATTGGGTCATTCGTGTCTTGCGTATTCTTTTTTCTTAGAAATACTGGAAAACGTGAAATAATTTATACCAAGTTATAGCATTTATATATAATTTGTTTAATACACAACTTTAGAAATTACGGAAAGAACAAGTTTGCTGAAATATCTACACTGATAAAAATTTCCGATTGAAAATAGATGAACCAAAAGATTCTGATTATATCAATCAGAATTCTGATTATTTCAATTAGATGAATGATATGATCAGAAATTTTTTTGATTGTCAACTAGAATTATAATAGATTCAATTCAATCAGAAAATTCTGATGTTTGATACACATTTTCAACCAGCATTCTAATTTAAAACACTCTTTCTCCAATATAAAAAAGCTAGATACAAATCTAAAAGCATAATTTTATTGCATCATCAAAATAATTACATAAGAATTTAAAGCATGACGAGCATTGCTGCAAAAAGTTTTAACATGCAACTAGCAATTAATTTAAACATTCATAATTACTTTGAGGGTCGAATAAAATTATTTTTAGATCCGCATCTACCTAAATTTTTAGATACTTCAACAAAATCGTTCTTTTTATACTTTTTCTGTATTTTTAAAGATGTTAAAGTATACTAATAAAGTATACGTTGGAATCATTTGATAATTATATAATTGTAAAAATAATGAAAATTAATTCAGCACACGAATGATTTATTGTGTATAATAGAGAATCAGAAAATTATCGTATGTTTAGAATTAATGGCGTCGGCCGGGTTTGTAATGTTTCTTGCTTATGGATTCGCGAGACTATCGTCCATATTGCCTATCTGTTCGATCATCGTGTTCTTTCTGTCGTGTAATTCCTAAATCATCGTAAACGCGCGTACAGCTGCCATGTGACTTAAAAAGCCAGTCATTCTCTTATTTTCGAAAATAAATTATGCCCTAAATTATTTTATCGTTTGTATTTAAATCATATCTATATTCCCTTTTTTTTTTGTTTAGCAGCATGTTTTGTTTTTAGTAGAATTTTACAATTTTTATTATTTTACAATTTCTCTTCTTTTACTCTCAGCTTTTTTGACGTTGATAGAATAGATAAAATATTGCAACGATATTGTTTTATACATCGTGAACGTAACGTTTTATGTTTGATGTAAAATCAAACTATGCCCGTTTTATTTTATTGTATAAACGTTTTCAATGGAAAGTTAATTCCATTAAAGGTAACTTTATGAATTTTCGAACTATTTTTACACGTTTATGTTGGGCATTAAAATGTTGTATAAATCACATGGATTGAGAAAGAAAAATAATTGATAAAAATTTTCTTGATTTTTAAATTATTCTACCGTTATGCAAATATAAAATAAAAGAGGGTACAATTCTGAATGAAATTAAATTTGAAGTCAAATTCGAGGTTCAAACCTTGTTTTCATTGTGTGGAAGGTATTAAAGGAGAAAAATGGTTGAGTAATTTTTACCTTTCAGGAATAAAAAACCTTTCACTAATAAAAATATTTTGACTATTTTTGCCGAACTTTTGACAAACTTTACTTACCTGAAAGTAAAAATCGGAGATGCAAGGTAAAAAGTACATTACAATGGTAATATGTTTATTCAACTGATTATTACTTTACAGTAAAGTAAATCTTACTATTCTTAAGACTATAAATACAAATAATCCACAAAACTTTTTTTTTACCGCGCAGTAAAGTACATTTCGTCAGCGCTAAGGCAAGAAATACTCATCGATAAAGTAAATTCTATTGAAATGTATGGTAATTTATAGATTTACTTCACGAAACGTAAAAAATATCTTACATTACGATTATACGACGATCGCTTATTCATTAGAAAAATAAAGTAAATTTTACACGAGTAGCGTGCCTGTCCCTGTATGGATCTGCCAGTTTAGAAAATTTACTAGAATCCTAACGCATATTTATTCACATTTTTCTGCAACTGCCAAATAAGAAAAATCAAATCTGAACTTTGCAAATGGGATTCGAATTTTATTTCATTCAGACTTTGTACCATGTTTGAAATTGTACTATCTTATCCTACATGAAGCTGCACGAGAAGGGGTATAGCGAGCCAAGAATAGACTGAATACGACGGCCGACGACCGCGAATTATGGAGGTGGGATGCTGAGTGCATCGACGCCATTAAGCGCATTGCAACGCATTGCATATTCTCGAGCACGGCACAACGTCGTTAAACACGAGTGACCGCAAAGACTGAATGATGTCTTTTGACATCGCGCCCGCAATTGCTTTCCGCAAGTACTTTCCGCCGCACGAAATTTCGGTGCTTGTCCTGCACCTGATTTCAACGACGTAACGATCGCGTAATCAATCGACCGTGTTGTACCTTTTGTCTCGTATTACCGTCCTTGTCGTATTTACAACTGCAGCATATTTTGTCGTGACCGAATGGGGAAACTTTATTGTTACTGGCTGATTAACGAGCATTTTCTCTGCGCTTAATTAATATATCGCTTCCTGTTTTCAAGACAGTGAATATCCATTTATATTGCGTGTTGAATTATTTGACGGTTGAATGTACAATAATTTTCATGGATTATTGATTTATTTGAGGAATTGTAAGTTGCAAATTACATCAAATCAAATCAAAGACATGATGTATAGACACAACAAATGACAGATGAACGGAAATTTGTTAACGAAATGTAACTAATTAGGTTTCATAATATATATTCTCTATATTTCGATCTTTTATTTCCGTCTCTCTCTCTCTCGTGCGGGACTCATATTTATAAATTCTACATTTTTTTTAAGCGGACGAGGAATGACAAGTTCTGAAATTAAATCGCGAGTCGCGAGATAAAAGTTCACCGCAGTGTTTGCGGCTGCATTATTTCGAATTGCGCACCGCAACATGGCGTGTAAGATGACGATCTGCGAGGCATAATAATTATAGTTGGGCGTATCGGTCGTTTCCGTGGTTTCCGAGTGTACGCGGTTTATAGTTGTCAGCTCTAAGCAGCCGTGTAAGAAAGTCATGGCTTTCTTGATAGAAGCTCTGATTAATAGTAAACGTGCAGCTTCGCTAAGCAGGCCTGGAACGAACGACTTTGCCTCGAGCTACGAGCTCGCGAGAGTAGCGACATTGAAACGAAATTTAAATTACACGCAGTTACGAATTTGGCAACAACGAACGATATTTCGATATGAAAATAAATTTCTTGGAGAGAGAGAGAGAGAGAGAGAGAGAGAGCACATTATTCGACTTAATTTTGTAAACTCGAATAGTTTTTATTTTTTGTTTCATTCGTTATAATTTCAATTCACAACCTTGACTGTATTAATTATTACAATATTCATTATACGCACTTTACACGGTGCTTGTCACTTTATTTGATAAATTATTTCTCATCGTAACAAGAGTAGTATTAAGAGAACTGATGCTAGAACTTATAATTATGACGTCGTCATAATTGTATCATAATTATACCTTCTTGTCGCGTTGGATGAAAACTTAAGTGCGTATTCTATATATATATATATATATATATATATATATATTGAAATCGTCGAAGATTTCAACGTTAAGTATATTAATATATCGTAGAGAGAGAGGAAGCAATTTCTTGTAGTGTTCGCGAAACGCGCGCGTTACGTCAGCGGAAGTAGAACGTATACGTTTTGTATCGCCCACTTAAAGAGACCCCGGCAGAATTCGTGGTGGATTAATTGCCTGATGCTTACTCTCGAGTATCCGCGGCGTGCACGCCAGCTACAATTTTCCGTAGCCCGATAAGACTCTAAGGAAGTTTTCGCTTGGCCATCGCGATCTCTCGTCACGAGAACGCCACGGAGCTTAAAATACGTAGGAAATACGAGCGGCCCACCGCTGGTTTTAACTCGCGATGCTCGTGAAAATTATCGTGAAAAAAAAAAGCTTCGACGAGAGATACGCTCGCATGCACTATCTTTCCCGATTCGGAATTGCAAGCGAATACGAAGTTACGTTCTATGACACGCCGTTTTCCGTTGGCTGTTTCGCGCAAAATATCACCGATCGTGAAAATAAATTTGTATTTTGTATCCCGTTACGATGCAGTTCAGAATAATTTGCATTCATTATATATATGATCAAAGCAAGTCGTGTTTATAAATTATGAAATGTATGGGAACTTGTCTATCGATGTTATTTTTATACGAGCAATAGTAGGTTTTTGTAAAATTAAATAATTGAATTCAGAGTCTCGAAAAAACTTTTCGAAAATAAAATTTTAGAGAAGAAAATACCTAATTTGCATAGAAATTTGAATTTTCCGATAACGAACTTTCGATGTGTCGTGACGTTGATATAAATGAGACTTTAATCGAACATTTATTATACTTTTCCAAATTTAAATTTCGTATTTGTGTGTATTCAGACTCGTTAAAAAAATTATTAAAATTTTAATACTGAACAAGACTTATCCTTGCATAAGGTTTCCGAAATGTTTGGATTACGGATTTTGATACATTTTCTCGAATGAATATTACAATTTTGATATTATGCCGCGATATTTGCAATGGGACTCAATAATTTAAATATTACATTTTCTTCGCATCACAATTTTCTGTTAAAACGGGAAATCAAATTCAATAACAACGCGCTCTTCTAAATTGTTAATGTTTCGAAATGAATTCATAGCTGCGCGCTGAAAAAGTCGTTGCGTATACATTGAACATGCAAATGAATTCTGTTGCGATTTGTGCCGTATCTTTGCTTACGAATCCTAAAAATATCGACACGTCTGGCGCGACGCGATCATTGACATTATGACAGTAATTTCCCAAGCGATTTGTTATCTCATTCGAGGCATCGCGACATGAAACCAGCGTTACGAGAAATAGCGACACAAGTTGCGAATTGAATATCGTTTATTACAACGTCACTAGAACGGTTTATAAACATTTCATAAATAGATACTCGAGAGAGAAAAGTATTTAGTAGAATGTCAAGCATTTTTAATTATGTACGTGGAAAAGATAGAGATAAAAGGATAGGAATTTTAAGCACATCGAGATATTATTTTTGACCTTTGAAAATTTTTCTAGTCTAATAGATTATACAAGATGTTGCCAGAGCTACTTTTTATCTATTTATTCGTTTATTAATTTAAGAGAAAAATAGCTTATCCTGAGAGAAAAATCTGTAAGATTCTTGTATAATCGTATCATTAAAATGCACTTATCTTATTATTATTTCTGTTTCTACGAACGTCTGATTTTACATACACAGAATTATCGCGAAACTAAAATACAATAATACTACTATTCTGCGGTACAATGGACGAAGAATGTAACGCATATTTTCTGTTCTTATTATTTTCTGCAGACGCTTAATAATTCTGGACAAAAATGTAGGTTTATGCCGTAATTACGGTCAGCCATCGGGTATACACTTTAGTTAAGTGATGGTCGCTGAAAAAACCTAGGCTTGTGTCAACTTCCCTTGCGCTACCTACGCAAAGGGCTCAGCCATATCATTAATTATTCGCGCCAGTCCGTTGTCCTGCGACATCCATTTCCGGTTACAAAGGAACCCCTCGTATATATCTTGTCTGTTTGGATCTAGTTAACTCTTTGACTCGCGGCGGTCCTTTTCGTTGAACGATAATTGACATACATAATTGTTATATATCCCACTGTGTGTTAGCCTAACGAGACTCCAACTGTAATTTACTCCAGCTACCGCGTTTGTGATAATTGTTAAACGAAATTGTCGAATACTCGCATATTTATCGATCCAGATTCTCGAAACTGTTGAAGAGTCTATTCATGATGTAACTTACATAAAATCGTTTTCATCGTTTCTTCACTTTCCTAGTCTGCGTCCATTATTCGATAAGTGGCGAATATCGATTATGAAGACAGGGAGATATTGCAAGGTGGCTCGGTGGCGCGGATATTATTAAGGACAGAGATGCCGGATTAAACCGACGACTTTGAAATATCGTGGATCCGACCTTCGTGCGCGCACTCACTCCAGTTTTGCCACGTCCGA
>NW_017305536.1:6507374-6511647 GCF_001594115.1 Trachymyrmex septentrionalis | reverse complement strand
TTAAGGACAGAGATGCCGGATTAAACCGACGACTTTGAAATATCGTGGGTCCGACCTTCGTGCGCGCACTCACTCCAGTTTTGCCACGTCCCATAAATCGCATTTTCCGCGGTATTTCGAGGAGCGAACTGTATCCTTCACCACTGATTAGAAAACTTCGCGCTTCGCCGTTTTCGCTCTACCCGAGGCCGTATTTGATTTGGCTTTAATGCGATTTTTCGCGGTTAACAGCCGCAGCTCGTAACCATTCCCGGCAACAGCAGCTCCGTGGGGAGCGAAACGTATGGCGGCGCGGAGCGGCGAACTCGATTATCTCGCCGTCCTTTTTCACCCCCCCGATGAAGAAGCCGCTGTTAGCTTTCTCCGGCCCAAACTTCAATTACTTAATCCTTTTAACGATAAAAGCATCTCCGATTTCAGTGCGGCATCAGGCGGGACCGTGCAGTAAAATATCGCAGAATTCACGCGAACTTTTGACTTAATAATGACGCCCTTTGTGAGATTCACGTAACTATTTCTATCTATTATATATAGGAGAAATTAAACCTCGGTTTATCTCCATTCGAAGCACAGATTTCGTGGAGTTATATTTAATGGGAATGATATAAGTTGTAAGATCGATGTGACGTTATCCGGAGAAACGCTGTTAAAAATTGACGTATCATGACAGCGCAATCAATCACGATCGTTTTTCTTCGACACTATCGTGATTGCTCACGTATTTATACGCATTCGGGTATCTAAAAATCTGGAAAGTTATATATTTTCACGTGTTACTAGAATTATTTATTTAACGATCATATACTCGATATAACATTTTTAAATATATACGCTCAATCGATATCATCATTTTTGTCAAATTCGAGATTCGGTTAGCGTTTCATTTTCACGTAACTAGCAACCTTCGAGTATTGCAAAAGTATCAATAACGAGGTCACAGCGACGATAATGGTCGGCGCGTACTCGTGTCTTCGGTATTATTCCGGTGACTTCGCGAATGCGAAGGGGAGAGAGAACTTACGCCATGATAATATTCAACCGAGTCTACAGCGGGTTATCACGGGGCAATATCTACGGTGGCTAGGGGGAAAACTTGGCTGTACTCGAAGCAAGCGGACACCCTCGTGGCAGCGCAATCGATCGTGCTCTTTCTTCCTTCGTGTGGAACTCGCGTTCTCCGCGACACGAGATAACGTGCAATCGCGATGCGTGGGAGCCGTGTATATCGATCTTCCTCCACTCAAGTCCTTCCATTCATACACTCGAAATTTCTTCGAGTGAACGTTCACTCCGAAAAAGTGTAGACACCCAGCCGCTCTTTTGAAAAAGAACGAAAATATTTCGCTTCTCGAGGGAAGAGTGACAATTTTCGAGAAGTGAAATATTTTCACTCGGAGTGAAATTTCACTTGAAGAAATTTCGAGTGTATGCGCCGAGTGATTTATAGCAGCGTATATTTTGGAAATGTAAAAAGAAAAATGATAAAGGGGTTCGGCCCCTTTCTCAACAACGATTCTAATCTTTTTACGCTTCCCACTCAATTTCCCCGTTATTGCTCAGCGTCGACAGAAAATTCACACATGCGTATACGTGGACAGTGACACGCGCGTACACATACCCACACACATACACACGCACACATATACACTTGATACGCTCTACGCCCTTCCTGTCCTTAACGTTACCCTTACATGACTAATTGTAACCCCTTCAGTCAAGTTTTTTTCTCGTACACGCACCTCTCGATACAAGCAAGAGTCTTTAATGATATGACGATGACCGTGATATGACATGATACGATATGATATGATAATGAGATGATTAATGTGATCATGATCATGATTTCTTACCATGATTTTTATATTTACTTATTTGTTGCACGTTGTTTGGTGCGTCTCCGTAAGCAGTATGAGGCGCTCGCAGACCCCCTGGTCGTCGACATTTCGAAACAGTGCTCCCTCATCCCTTGAAAGTAAATGAGGAATTAATTTATGCGAATGTCCCCGTGAGTCCCTTCGGTTTAAAAGCGACTCTCAAGCCCTTTCAAGCCCTTAGCCCAAAAAAAAAAAAAAGTAAGAATCGATATCTCGCCGTCAATTGCAATCTTTTCATTTTTTGCGAAGATAAAGATATTAATTCTATTGTCAATTAGATTAATTTATTAATTCACACTTTTCTCTGTACACGTATTATAATTTTTAATATGGCAAGATTCCGACGTACTATATATGCCATTATACGATTAAACTTCAACATTTGAAGTATCTCTGTGATACACTTGACTTATTAATAATCGCTAATTAATTGTTTAAAATTGTTGTGATTTTTTTCCGGTTCTATATAACAACTCTCGTTTTATTTCTGGACGTTAAATGCGCGAGTTCTTAGAGTATCGTCCTGAAACTCTGAAATAATAAAGCGCGGATGACAGGATACGAATAAACGGATAGATAGCTCTATTCCTTTCAACTTTTGCGATAGCGGTGGAATAAGAGAAGCGCGAGATTTATGGAAAATAACAAAAAACGAGATATCCACGAAAGCCTCTGTCGCTTCGTCGCGTCTCGAGGGAGCCTCGGGAATTAATTAGCGTGTCTCGCGCGAAACATAACGGTTCAGAGAGAGAGAGAGAGAGAGAGAGAGAGAGAAAGACGGCTATTGTGCGTCAAAGAAATAAATAGGGCCGGCTCGGAGAAGGAAACGCCGGCAGGGCTGAGGGTGATGGAAGGGTTCAAAGAGAAAGAGAGGAGCACAAAGGAGCTGGCCGGTGTTGCCCGCGGCGAAACGGAAGAATCGAGCTTTCTGCGTCTTCCGTCCAATCTTCGATGAGAATGGGATCGATCCTCTATATTGTCTCTATTCGATACGAAAATCCGTTCAAAGATCGGGAAAAGAAAGTAAATGGTCGAAAAGTGTGTCTCGCAAGTGTAATTCACGGTTAAACGCGACGAAGCTGTATATTTATGTCTCTTTTGACATAAATGAATTTTCACATTTTGTGCACTTGAAAAAAATTCTCTAGTTTTTTTTTGTCATACCGCTACAGTAAAAATAGAATTAAATAATCGACGGAAACGCGCGCGTTCTTTATCGCATCAAACGAAATGAAATCGTCGCAGCGCGAGACGGGGGTTGCTTTTTTTTTTTTTTTTAATCAGTCACCCTCGTTGCGCCCCGACGATATCCTTTTCGGAGTATCCTCCATGTATGTACACCTTTCCCCGCCCACCGCCCTTTCACCACGTACCTCACTAGTGCGTACATATATTACATGTACGTAAATGAAATATATTACATATACGCGCGCGCGTGTTACATGTGTACGCGCGCGCGAAGACGAAATGTCGGCCCAGCCAGTCGGCTTTTTGCGGAGCGCTGGCAGTCTGTAAGTTGAGTTTAATGCATGTTGTTTTGTCTGTCCTTGCATGCAGGGATTCGGTTTTGTAACATTCGCAAATAGTGCTGACGCGGACCGGGCACGTGAGAGGCTACACGGCACCGTGGTTGAGGGCAGAAAGATTGAGGTGTGCATGAACTTTCTTATACTTATACATACATATATATATATATATATGTATATATATATATACACATACATATATATATATATATATATATATACATCGCTATTAATCTCCATTGCGAATAGATGTAATCTTTTGTTTTTTTTTCCAGGAAAGTCGAGTGGGTGCATTCCTCTAACGGAATGCGCGCACTCTCGATGTGAAACGGCGACCACGATCTAAAGCTCGATTCGTTTGATTATATGACGGCTTCGTAAATCTGTCTCTTTGAGTGTACGTTTTCAAATTTTTTGTCGAGTAACAGTGGTCGCCTGATAGCTCTAAGTCCGGCACTTTGAGTCCCGAGTATCCACTGAGGTTATAAATTTCCCGGGTGAATTAATTAGTCGTAAAATAAATGAGGTTTTCTTGTTAATCTCGATGAAAAAAAAATCTCCGTTTATTGCGCAAAATTTACATTTTGATACATAATAGCGCTGATGAAGAGAAGTCAGATGGATACCCGCGACGCAAAGGTCGTTAATCTAAGAGACTGGAATAAATCGCTATGCGATCGAAGATGCCAGACTGACGACGCCATCGTAGACACGACCGTTTTGAAACGGCTACGATTCGAGCTATCGGCAGTCGACATCGCGATTCGACGGAGCTTTTTGTTCGAAAAAAGAAAAGTTAAAAGTATTTATATCGCAATATATAATTAACGAAACGCGAGTTAATTTCACGAGCTAGAGGAAGAGATACTGAAT
>NW_017305536.1:6499595-6507274 GCF_001594115.1 Trachymyrmex septentrionalis | reverse complement strand
AACGCGAGTTAATTTCACGAGCTAGAGGAAGAGATACCGAATATAGAGATAGAGAGAGATAGAGAGAGAGAGAGAGAGAGAGAGAGAGAGAGAGAGAGAGAGAGAGAGAGAGAGAGAAAGGAAAACGGGACGGGGACGATCTCGGGTCGCAGGGATTCGAGAGAAAGAGATTTCTCTCGTGGCCTGGATCAATCTGACTGATAGCCACTCGTGGATCGTTCGAGTGGCGCGCGAGCTGCCGATTGGTGGGGCTTGATCTCTGCTCGAGGGCCTCGAGTGATCCACAAATTCTCGTTCCCGATTGGCTGGTCACTTCGCCGGTGAAAATCGGTACGCCGGAGAAAGTCCTCGTCGCGATCAATGCGCGACGATCCTCTCGCGAGACGGATTTTCCTTTTGTGTGTGTGTGTGTATTCGTCTTTTTCTTTCCTCTTTCGTTATTTCTCTATCGCGAAATGGCCTTAATTTATTCGCGTTCGCTCATGCGAGGAATCGTAATTGCACCTTCTATCAATGTATCTCAAGCTCAGAAATTATCTTTGCTTCATCGTTCAATTATTATATACAGTAGTTGATTTGATAAGCTTTATCGGATCGATCGAAGATAAACGAGGCGGTAAAAATGTGACGACGGTTTTGTCAAAAATGGTACTTAAAATTTTATCATATAAGTAGAGGTATATCTTAATGATATAAACAATTTTATAAATTAATAAATAATTTTGTAAATTTAAATCGATTAAGTAATTAATTTGAGCTTAATTCGAATTGATGATTGCATCTATTTGTTTCTTTCATCTCGGGTTTTTTTTTTATATAGGCACGTCGTGCGGAATTCTGAATTCTAATAATATATGTAGTTAACGATTAAAAGAGTGGCCGTAAAGACGCATACCTGCATATAGATGCAGCATAATAATTTCGCTCTCACTAGAAATGTTCAAACATTTTCGTTTTATAATACAGCCAGGTCTCGGCTTTGATTACCGCGTTCAATTTTTGTAGCTCTCGGCCGACCACACGACGACCGCATCATCTGCTGCGTCGATGCTGATATCAAACAACAGCCTAATTGAACAACTCGATTAATTATCTTCTCATGGCAGCTGGAGCAGCTTGTCGATGGTTGCGCCAATCTCGTACGCGTCGCGTAAACCATCGTTTTAGCTTCATTTAGCTGACAACCGCGTCTTCGAGATGCATCGTTTTAGTGTTACGCCAATGCGCGCGAATGGAGAAAATCTTACTTAATGAAAATCGAGAAAATCTTTTCTACGAAAGTCTGTATTTATTTCACTGCATCATTCTATAAAATGAATCGATACAGCTGACGGGAAGACTTCGTTTGCGATTTTGTTACGTTTTTAAGGCTACTGTCAAAAGGACGACGCAAAAGTAATCGCTTCCGAGAAGATAACACATCTTTCTCTGTCGTCGTTATATTGCTTTTCGGACGTAATAGGATTATATTCTTGAATCACGGCCAGTGATTACTCCTTCGGATTTTTTTTCCGGTTCGATAATAGCGTCCGTTTGATCAAGCGGGCCTTCTTATTGCGACTTTAATGGCTCAATTAAAGCTTGAAAGCCGGACCTTTTTGCGACGTCGTCGATTTACTACACCAATGGAATTCCTATTCGCGATAGTTTCGTAAAATTACGTAAATTTTCAAGCAAGAATTCCGCAATTCAAAGACACTTTTCTCAAGTTCAAAGACACTTTTCTCAAATCTTTAAATCTAACACGTCATGAATTTCAGAAACCGGATGACAAAATCGTTGCCGATTTTTCCGCCTCGGGGGATCTTTGTAATGCTCAAAGCGAATAAAAAGAGAGAGAGGCGCATCAGGATTGCTTGCCAACGTGGATTTCAGAACTGTCATGTCGAGCTGTCGTATTTTAAGTGCTTGTTGCAAATCCGCGCTCTGTTAGTACTGTCATCCCTAAAATCAGTCTTGTTAAACAAGAAAAGGGAAGATCCACGTTGGTGGGACTCCGAATGCAAAGTGAGCGAAGTTGAAGGGGTGGACGCGCTCCGAAACAACGCGATAGTCGTCGAACGACGAGTAAACGAACCGCATACAAAGGAGCTGGAAAATTCGCTGATTGGACGATCTGGCCGTTGTGTTGGGTTCGGTTACTATGGGAAAGAAAGTAACGAAAAGCACAAAAGCAGAACAAAAGAAAGACAATTGCAACATATCGATGCAACGATCGTGTCTCACGCAGATCTCCTGTTGTTCCATAGAGAGCTTCTGCGCGAAAGAAAGAGCGGGTAAAAAGGGTAGAAAAGAGAGCGAGCGAAAGACTCGTACTGAATAGTCGATTGAAAAATCTGAGAGAGAGCGAGCGAAAGAGAGAGATAAAAAGAAAGAGAACAGATGGATCGATTCGATAAGATCGATCGATTCGGTCGAGAGAGAGAGAGAGCGAGAGAGATTAACGGGCAAATGCTGATCGTGGGACACTGAGGAGGCCACCTGAAAAAGGACCTCGCGAAGTGTCCGAAAAGGTAAGGAAACCATCGCAGCGATTTCGGAATTTCGTTTACCGGCAAAGCAAAGACCGGACTCATATGTGTATAATGAAAGATACAACTCGCACTGCCCGCTCTCTCACGCGATACACGACAACTGTGCCATGATCGATTCTCACTGATACATTTATTTCCTATTTCTTCATTACTTTTCCACGCTCATTTCGCATTTTTAGCATAAGCAAATGAAATTTTTAACCGGTTTTTTATCAAACTGTCTTCATCGAAGTGTACGGGTGACGAAGTATTCCAAAAAAAACAACAGAGAACTCGGTTTAATAAGAGTTACAAATTTTATAGAAAATTGTATTTAGCAGCACAAATATACGTAGTTCGCGAAGTAGGACAGAATTGCTTTAAATACTTCGTCATCCGAATTAATTTTTTTATTTTATTTTTAATTGTTAATTTTTTTTAGTCACTTATTCAGTGTTCTTTCTTTTTCTCCCCTTTTTCGACCGGCACACGCGTAGCGCTTACTTTCTCCTAAAATGAAATCCTACTTGTGATATTTATGATATAAAGTATACTAATAAAGTATACAACACTCTTTTAAAATATATAACACTAGCGTAAACTGTGTAGATGTGTAAGGAGATAAAACTTACAAAAAAAAAAGGCTCAAGTACTTTCGCAAGTGGCAATTGAGACGATCGAAAGAAACACCCCGTTAATTAGATGTGTTAATGGCGCAATAATGGCATCTCTTCCACGAGCAATTTGCATTTTATTTGTATTTTATGATCGAGTTTTTTTTTTTTGCAACAGAAGACAACCACGTATGCGGGTACGACAGATCTTTGAATCGCTGCCAATTAAAACGCGCGAGTGGTTTTAAAACGATTATGTCTCGTACGTCATCACTCTTGTATGGCGACGTTTGACCCGTTTCACTCGAGCGCTAAGCACCCCAGGCCCTTTGTTGAATTTTCTAAGAGCCGTCGTAGAGCAAGAGGTTAAAAAAGAGGCGTGGACGCTGAAACGCCGACCGAGAATAACGAGATGGCAGGGTATAGCAAAAAGAACGAGCTCTAACGAGAATTCTTTTACGCGTAATTTTCTCACGAACGTGGCGTAGCACTTTAATTGCGGAAGAGATTAGGGAGCTCTTAAATTAGAGGCCGCGCCTTTTTTTTTTTTTCAAGTTTTCCGCGTAAAATTTCCGCCAACGGAATTCCAGAGAGAGAGACATGGAATAAAAATTCGCGACGTTCGGCTGAAATTCACGAGGACCGATATATTTATTGAAGCAATTACAAAAGGGGGAAGGGGAAGATTTATGTAAAGAGACACACAATTAGCCTTTCGTAAATCTCTCGCGATATTCCTTGAGGGGGGAGAAAAACACTTTATTAGTTAATCTCCCCTGAGAGAGGTTTGCCGGCATAACTTTTTAATGTTCGGATCTCCTTCAAGTTTTAAATAATTTCAGACATTAATGGTCTGTTTTCTGTCCCTGCACTGGACTGCACACTAACACTCTCAACAAATACCTATCTCACTTCAAGTTCCAAAAGTGTAACTCACTAGCCACAGAAAACAGACCTTAAGTCGGTTCGGTAACTTTGGAAACTAGATTCTCGAATAAGACGGAAATTCCAAAATCAACCGGTTGATTGTACTGATTAGATATGCGATTTTGTAATTTCTTCGAGATAACTACAGCACGATTTGGCGAAGGTTACTTTTTCACGGATCAGCAAGCGGCTGCGCTTCGCATATTCGTTTCACGCGCAATTTAACGCAGGATCCGCATCCTTCAGCGGACGCGAGACTAACTAATTCGTAATATTTAGTGTCATTGATCGCGATTGTATTTATTCATCTGTGATGCATCCGGAATTAAGAAAATCGAAGAAATGGAAAAATTAAGATGGAGAAATATAAGGAAAATCAAATCGTTGGGAAGAGATTTATGATACACACAAGTTTTCGACACGGAAAGAGTTTATTGGAACATTGTCCATTGCATTGAAAAAAAGATTGGCTGCTGCAGCAAATTAGTAGGTAAAATATGGTATAGTATTTTTAATTGGATGCAGCAATTTTTGGTTGCGTTAGCCTATCTGCAATGTCGATATAGGATTCCGGTAGGCTAACGCAATCAAAAATTGACTGCTGCAACCAATTAAAAGTGCTACGTTTATTGCCATTATAATGATATAGTTTACAATAATGATAATAAATATTAACACAAATGCTAATGTTGCTTCGCGTCTATAAACTCCCCGGGCACAGCTTCGAAGCACAAATTCGCCGGAAGCATAATTCATATGGGAAGATACACGGAAGTACGCGCAGCTTGCTGCAGTCGGCGGGTATTACAGATTACAGAATAAAGAGGGAATATTGTTTCCCGAGCGAAGCGGATTTTTGCTCGTTATTAATTTCTAACGACGAAACCTCTTGTCGTCGAACGCGAGTTTTGCACCGTATCGAGCTCATCTATCCGCGGTCTTTTTTTTTTTTCTCCATTTCTCTCGTTTGTTATCTTCCTTGGCTCTTGCGCTCAAGAGATGGAAAACGTGAATTCCTAACGGAAATGTGCAGCACAAGGCATATTTTTGATAATCGAAGAATATCAAACAAGGAGATATATTCTCAGAAATCGACACTATTTGAAGATCAGTATAAAGTTCGTCGTAACGTTTTTATAACAAGAGACAAGATGTTCGCAGCAACCAGCAGATATCACATTCAATGGTTCATTATCTTAATGAACGCCCTTTGTAATCGTCGCTTCGTATTGTTCCGCGCGTCGACTCGTTACGTCTTTGAAGACTTGACTGCCTTCGTTCTTGCGCTGACTTTCTTCCACTTTCTTCTTGTTCTTCTTTCAATTTCCGGATAGAAGCTCCTTCACGAGTGAGTTGCGATTTTTCACAAGATTGAGTTAAATTCGAAGTGTCTTACAGTAACTCTTCTTTCATAATCGCGTCGGAATTGAAGTATTTTGGAAAATTGGGCACGTAGGCAGGATATTTTTCGATTAAACGCGTTAAAATTTTCGTTCTCTCTCTGTATATCACTATAAATTTTTGATTTTATCACGGTTGATAAGTATATAATATTCGTTTATCTTCAGTCTTTTGCATATATTACACTAATGGATAGCGAGTTGAAATTATGAAAATGATCCTTCTTGTCTCTGACATTTCTGTCTGTCATGACATTACCCGAACATTTGTAATAAAAACTGGAGTAGATTCGTCGATAGAACCAAAAACGTCGCGTGTAGCGGAAAATCCACACAGAACATTCGAGTCGATCGGCCGGGTGATAAGTGCTTATGGCAGTTCAGCTAAGGAACAGCCTCGAATGCATAATCCAACGCGATTTATTGCGCACCGTGACAAATGACACAGAGGCTGCGGAAGCCTGAAATTATGTCGACCCACTAGGCAGGCGAAGAATGCAGATTAACGAGCAAGAACTGCTAAGAGAGAAAACGACAAGAAGTATCACCGAAAGAAAAGCTCTCTCGCTTTTAGCGCACGAAGCTGGTATTCCGTGTCGAAGCCGCGTAGGATAATGATGATGCTAATGCCGTAAGACGATCTAAAATAGACAGAAGAGGTATAAAAAGAACTTTATACTGCGAACAGAGGACGAATAAACAAACATACCACGAGCTTCGTGATGTATAAGCACGCGAGGAATTTTAGAGCGTTTTCCGCGCGTATCTAAAGAAGTGAAATAAATTTGAATATATAAATAATGAAATGAAGAAGGGGAATATTACTCTGATATAGTCATCGAATATGATGCTTTAACGTGTATATTACGTATGCGCTACAATTTACATAAAAAGGGAAAATAAATAGACCACAGTTCACTTATACCCATTAGAAAAAAATATGTTGTAAAGTTGCATAAATATTATATGTAAAAAATTCATAGTGAAAATATACAAAAAATTGGGCATTTTTATAAAAATTAATATATACTTTTAATTGTGTGAATATATTTTCATATTAAACAGAAAATCATAATAATGTATTTAACATAATGGTAATATATCATACATATCATACATATTTGCATTTTTATGTTTGTATATCTCAATAGCATAGCTTAATAAAATTTAACGTATTATAATTTGTTGACGAAATAATACTTTAATATTTCTGTAAACTTAATCTTGATTGTAAATTTGCTTTTAAAGATTGTTTAATTACTTGTGAGAAGAATAATTTTATTTGTAAATTTCGATTTTACTTTAAATTTGTAAGTGTAAATGTACACTTTTAATAGTAGACCTCAAATTATCTACTATAATTGTTGTAATTTTACATGTAATTTTTTTAGTGCAGAGAATTACAATATTCTCGTGAATTATGTTATACGTTATCCATTTTTGTTTGTTGTGCGAGAAATATTTCGCGCTTATACGATCGCAAACTATCGCAGAAGACAAGATGAAGATTCTTAAGACTCGAGGGGCTCATTGACGTTGCAAGAGAGCGAAAATTATGGTTACTGCACGTGCAACATGAACGTGATTTAACGAGCTTGGCCTTGGTAGAAGTAGAAGGACGGTTGTTGGTTAGGGGTCGGAAAAAGCTCTTCCTGAAGATGTAAAGGAGTAATCGACATTCTGGGTCAACGACGACGACGACGCCGGAGGATACGATGCTTTTCGCGGTAACGTGCAAACATAGCACTAGCAAAGGCAGATCGACGAATCGACGATTAAATCGTGCATGAAAAATTCATATAAAGTTCCGCGAACAGAATTGGAAAGAAGCATTTCCACACGATTTTATAATTCATTGAAAATTCAACCGTGATGAAGACCCAAAGGAAGAGACTGTACAAATAACGTAACAAATTTCTTCAAGTTATAAGTCGCGCCGCATGTATGATTAATATAAAAGGAAACCATCTTCTTTTCTCCATTTTATTTGTGAAAATTTACAATTTTTGCAACGGTATCCAATCAAACTGCAACTACGAATTATTTTATTCTTTGTTTTCAGTTTCTTTGTTATTGCAAAATTTGTCTTTAAGATATTTTTGAATTGAAACGAAATTTGTTTACGTTTGAAAACGGAAGATATAAATATTTATGCGCATATATTTTCGCGTACAAAATACGTCACACTTAAAGTTAAAATGCTGCGTAAATAAATAAGTATAATA
>NW_017305536.1:6472535-6499495 GCF_001594115.1 Trachymyrmex septentrionalis | reverse complement strand
AAGATATAAATATTTATGCGCATATATTTTCGCGTACAAAATACGTCATACTTAAAGTTAAAATGCTGCGTAAATAAATAACAGATTCAGAATATATTCGAGAGAGTCGTGTATAAACGAATTAGAAGGTTGCAAACGGAATTAAAAAGATATCGGCGATGAGAAAGTCTTTATCTGATAACACGAATGGACAAAGCAGGGCGAAGGAGCAATTTCTCCATTAGGGTCACGGGTGTAGCACAGGTATCGGGTTAGTAAGCAAGCAAAATGACCAATAGAGGGACAAAGGAGGAGGGAAGTAGGACTTTGATTACCTCGTACATTTTCGCCGTACGATCCTGGCATGACCCGGTAGAAGTAATGTCGGGTGGTCATAGGTTACGTACATCGCTTCCGGTATTAACGACAGGTACCTTACCGTGCCACTCTTGAACGGTCAGCCTCGTAGTCCGGTGGTGGTCGAGTTTTCGGCCTTAGCAAGTCAAATTTATGCAGATGTCCGTTCGTCGAAGGCGAGCAAGCGAGGCGCTGCTCGAAATTTCCAAAGTGCCATTTCGCTTATTCGACCGGCCGCCGTCCGTTCTCCTAGAAGGTAGTCTCCTAAGTCTGGGTCGAGCTCTCCCTCTTAAACTTCCCCTATGATCCCTAGGAACGAGATAAGTGCTTGGGAAACGTGGATTCTCCAGACAGGAGTTCAGACTCGGAGAGAATCGCGTCGATTGTTAAATCCTTCGAATGCCGATCGTCCTTGTACCCGGGTCTTGATTAATGCGGCCATTTTGCCTTCATCGGTCTGCTGCCCGCAGCCAATTGCACTGTGCGGTGGTAGTATTATGCAGGAAAGAAGTAAATGGTATTTCATTAAGTTGGAAATTGGCACAGATGAGATATATATATATTTTTTTTTTTATTTAGAAATTTTGAAAAGAAATATTTATCTGAAGAAATCAAATTTCTCGAGTTTATATTACACTGTTTATATAACATATTATTATTACAAGAAATATTATTGTTGCAAATTACATAAGTTAGCAATTAGAAACAATATCGTTCTGAGATAGAATATCGCAATTTGTTATTGTTGCTACACATTGAGCAACCTTCCATCTACAATCTTCCATCTACAATTTTTTTGGCACAAGCAAAATTTTACTCTCATTTTACTCTCAATTTGTCGATATAAGGGGGGAGGAATACACGGTTCCTTAATTGTACTAATTGTAAGTTATACATTTTTAAAAAATTTCCATTTTATTCCTCACAATTTTGTACAAATTTCAATTTTTATTAAATAACGATTTTAATATTTAAAACTATTAAAAAATAGGAAATGTTGTAATCTTGAATTTTTCATATTTTTTGAAAGCAAAATAGGGCAATAAAGAAAAGCTGAATAAAAGCTGAATTTGAGCTGAATAAGAAAGACTCAGAGTGTAGACGGAGAGAGTAAAAATATAACTATAGACGGAAGATTAAGTATGCTTGCATAACTCATTGTCAGTTTAGTCGTCTATGAAAATCGCACATAATGTGAATATAAAGCGGCACTTCAGATTAAATATGTGATAACATTGACCGGAGAGCGTTCTGGATAGAAGTTTGTGATATTGATTTACGTATAATTTTAGGCGGTACTTCACGCTATATAGATAGTGACATAACAAGGCCGTCGATTCATTTTTTTCGTTGCAACCCTGTCGTTTGCATATTATTCAGTGGCCTGCATCCATAATTTTTTCCTTACCGAATCAATAAAGTCACGTAAGACCATGACTGTCTCTTTAGAACCTTCCTCGGCATACGCCGATGAGATTCATCAAGGGCGAGAATGTGATATATGGAGAGATATCGTTCTTCATACTTTTATCTTGATCGTTCGAATTTTATTCGATATGCGCTATGTACGTGTACGTATATTCATTATATTTTATTGAGTCAAGCTTAATGTGTTAAAATTAACTGTACTGCGCGCGTTATTACAATTAACAACTCAATAGAAATACATATTTATTTTATGATTGTTAAGCATTAGTTTCATATCTCGCAATTTATATCTACGTTTTAAGAGAATATTGAAAAATATTGAATCACAATAGAATAATAGGGTACAATTCCGTACTGAAAGAAAAATTTTTAGTATTTGTAGTTATCGTTACATGTTACTATAATTATGATTATTACTGTTATAATATTAATAATACAATAATAACAACTATGTATGTATAATTCTATTTACAAATATATAAATTATAGCTGGCAATTGAAAATGACTGTAATTAATATTATTACTATAAACATGGACTTATTATAATTTATAGTAATTACAACCATTTTTATGATAATAATATCCATTACAGTTATTTTTTGTTGCCAACTATACATATATAGTATACATATATAGCACTAACATTGTAGCATAATTATAGTAACATATAATTACAGTTACAAATACAAAAATTTTGCTCTCAGTGTTAACACAGTAAAATTTTGAAATAAAATTGGAAATAAAATAATCCAATTTTAGAGATTCAAGTTGGCAATTATGATCTCATTGTGTGGAGGGTATTAAAAAAAAATTGAACAGGAAAAAAACGAACTTGACACTTTTGCTAAAATCTTTGCTAGAATTGAGTTCAAATTTTATTTCGTTCACAATTCTCCCATTGTTCAAAATTGTACCACTTCAACCTATTATTTTATTGTCTCGCATTGCTATCGTAGTTTGTATAATTTCGGATTAACTATACCACATGTATACAGCGTTTTACCAAAGTGTGCATAAAGGAATATACATAGATAAGCGATAACATCCAAAATTGAAATTGTCTGTTGGTGTCAGCTAGGCATCATTAATATCAGCAGGTATAATTTGCAAAACAATCGTGGGAGTCGGACTACACATCGTTTGTGGTGCTTCCCGTCGACTGGATTCCATTGAATGCAATATACTCTTATTCACGAGCGCCGCGACATTTGCAAACAAAAATTCCCCACAATTGTTTGTCAGAGTAAGGTGGCTCACGCGCGGACACGCTTGTTTATTATCGACATGGATCGATTTACGCGATTCGAACGTACCTACATATCCCGTCGATTCCCGCTTCGCTCGTTTGTTTGTTCGTTAAAGTGCAGCCGCGCGCGATTTTTGCAACGTTACATTTTGTGGCACAATGGTACCTTGACGGTGACAAAAACTGAATTTAAAAAAAAAAAAAGAGGAACATTCAAATCCATTTTTTTCCAATTCCAATAGTTAACATTGGATTGACATGGATTTTTTAAAACTTCATCTTGACTGTTCCACTAGTAATTTAAATAATTTTTCACGTGTCACCTTTGAAATTTTCTACTCCAGATAAACGATGAGAGCATCGTTACGTAGCGTGTTCTGTATCTTTATCCGAGGATTCTACCATCAGCCTCTATTTTCCAATAACGTTCGTTTAGTCATGCTGTACCTGTGACGCGAGATGTACGGCAGCCACCAAACCTTCGTTGTCGGAAACAAGATCGTAAAATGCAAATTGCTCGACGATGCGCCGCATCAGACTGGGCGTGATTGGCCTGAGTAAGCCTCGTAACTCACAATCCTCGTGAGAGTCAATACACGAACGCTACTCAAGATGCGTTTCAGCTATCGTGAATTCGAGAACGAAGTGCGTAAATAATTTTTATTCGCTACCTCGGTTACGATCGCAGAAAATTGCATCTCGTGGAAGATCTACGGAGTTGTATTAGATTTAGGAGTTATTATCATTTATTAAAAAATAAATAATGATGCAAAAACCGGTTTGCAAATCGGTTACGTGATTTAATGAATACACGGGGAAAACGAATTCTTTAAAAATAACCGTTACTTAAAAGGATAATGTAAATTGAGCAATCGCTTTTCTTACAGATAATAATAGAACGATACTTTTCCGTGTTCTACATAATTAGTTTGATGGTTCAGCATAATTATTTTTAGATTTATAGCTAGCTAAATTTTTAGACATTTCAGCAAAACCATCCTTTGCGTTTCATATACATACATATTTGAATACATGTATCGAGCAAGTAATGATTGCACATTTTATTTTCTAAGTGTATTCTAAGCAGTATCATTTTTACAATACTGTAACTTATTTATTTTAACGTTTCTGAAATGTTTATCTGTTATGACAATTAAATCTTCGTGGATCACCAATTCGTACAATTATTTTCGATGGAAAGTCACGGTTGGAGTAAATCAAATGTATTGCTAAGAAATCCAAACGATCAACTCAATGTCAATTGGTCTCGGTTGTTGGGAAATATTTGTGATATGGACGATGTGCGTTTTCGTACCACGCTTCAAATGTAGAAAACTATGCTGTATGGTACGATACCGCGGCGGAGACCCTTTGTGTCTCCGATAGTATCCCCGCTGAAGTGGGCGCAAAGTGGGACAGGAAAACGAGAAGGCGGGCGGCTCTGGCTGTTAGGTAGGTAGGTGGAGAACACAAAAAGCAAAGCAGAACCCACGGTAAGCGAAGCGTTCTCGATAAAGAACGAAACAAGTCGCGATCCACCCGGAAACTCGTCCCTTTTTGCCAGACGCGAAGGTACTTGAGCGAAATTGGAATAATCGGAAATCGACGGAAGGCTTGTGCCATTGTTTTCTCGATTATGCCCTGAGAAGGGAGGAAAAGAGAGAGAAAGAAAGAGATAGAAAGAGCGGGGTAAACCCGACTGATGCGAAAGAGCAATTGTTCGCTTTTTTTTTCCCTTTTCTTTTATTACTTTCATTAAACTGTCCCGCGAAATTGATATCCGTAAGCATAACAAAACAAATTAGTTGCGCCCTTCGACACGTTTGATTTTATTTAACCACATTGTCGTGCTCCTCCGCGTTCTGCTTTTCTCTCTCTCTCTCTCTCTCTCTCTCTCTCTCTCTTTCTCGACAATTGACGCGCATGTAAAGCTCTCTTTGCAGGTCGACGAGATTAAACGCGAGAATTGTTCGCACGCTATTTAAACGTGTATTGTACGTGGCCGCTATATTAGTTACGATACACGATATAGCGGCTAAAATCATTTTATTGTCGATATTTAGCTCATGGATCGATACGCCAATCGTGTGAGACATTGTAATGCTTATTAGAAAGTGACAAATCAACGTTAAGTTGCATAATGGGAGCATTATCGGTTAATAAATTATCGATCGTTACTAGAGCGTTAAATTCGTCGACCGCGAAGAATCTTGCAGTTTCTAACTTCTGAAATAACGCTAATGCCAAATGTAATAAATGGCATCTTCTTGTTCTGAAAATAAAGATCTGCGTTTCAATCTGAAAATATATGTGACGTGTAAAATATGTCTGATGTACATTTATCATTCGAATAACGTTTATGGAAAAATTATTTTTATTTCAAGCTTCTCGTTCAATTTATCATATCTTGTTCACAATTTGTCATACACTGAAAAAGGTTTTCTTTATTTTAGAAGTTAGAAACTAAAAGAGAAAATCTCTTTTTGGAAAGAGATTCTCACACATTGTTGTATATGTTTTAATGTTAAGATAAAAAACATTCCTTGAATTTGGACGTATTTCAAAATATTAGAGTTATATAATTGATACGTGAATTTGATGATAATTTTGAAAATATGCATTTCGCAAATGTCACAAATTCTTAAATTATTTTGTAAAGTGATTAACTTTATGCTTCGAAATTTACGTGTCAAAAGTTAAAATTGAATATCAAAAAAAATCTGAATTCAAGTGAAAACTTGTAGCGTTTGCACGTTTTAAATACCTATCGCGCGTACATATGCATATGTACATACAATATACGATTTGTATGACCAATATAGCGTGAAACAACGATCATAATTCACACAAACTCGATATACAAACATAATTGAAACAGGTTGCATTGAAGGAAGTCAATTAGGGAAAAATAACGTGCAACCGTCTACATAATTTTTAATCGTTTATTAAATATTACTCATAATTCGCTTGTTCGATGCAGGAATATGTATGATTGTCGTATTTTGAATCGAAATCACAATTTCTCAATGAACAAAGTCAGCCGCAGAACTGCAAATTGCACCCTGCAAATCGGATTCTGCATCGAACAATGCATATTTGATTACAGGATCCGCGCGCGCGGCCCCGTGAAATTGTCAAAGTTTCTCACATTTTATTCGACTCAGACGCATTTTCTATGATGATTACATCGCTTTTATGCGACCACATTTGTTCCATTAATACTTCAGATAATTATCATTACACGTTCGTGAATATTTTAGTGGAAGCTCTCTCTTTCATTATTTTATTGCTGATAATTAACTTTAATCAAATAGTCAGGCATCGGACTCTTTGAATTTAATTAGTCTCACCAATAAATGTCAACTTCCCGAAATCTTTTCGTGTTTTGCTTCGGTTTTTTAAGATTTTCTGCGATGAAAAAATGGCCACGCGCGGATCCTGAAGATGGGCGATGTTAGTTAGTGGACATCTCTTTTTCGGAAAAAAGTTCCGGTTGTTTTAATATCGGCTTTTTTTTTTAACTCGACAGGTGAACAACGCAACTGCGAGGGTACAGACGAAAAAACCGCCGACGGTGCCGAACGGTAAGTGGGCCGAAACTTTCTTATCACTTTTATCTTCCCTTTTAACTTTCGTCCCTCGAGCTTTCTCCCGAGCCGCTGATACTAAACGCCTTAAGCTACGACAGGGTTCCATTAGAGCTTAAACATCGTACGTAAGGTGTTTCCGCGTCATATTACCGTATCGCGTATTAGCGAAAATATTGAAAATATTTTCTGAGAAAATTTTGTAAATCTGGGCAGATAATTTTTGATTGAGAGAATTTAAAATTATTTGGCTTTGCACACTGTCACTATTAAATGTAATTATCAGAATTTAATAATTAGAATAGTATTGCTCGGGCAAAGGCTATATTTTCTTTAACGTTAGATTATATTCGGATTATTGATATGAATTATGCTTGCGGGTATTTGATGCGTGAAATTGAAGTTTTACGGAATATAGTAGGAACTCACCGATAGAAAAATACGACTATGCTTTTGAAAGCGGTCCGTGAAATGGCCGATCGCGCGTATTGCTCGCACGGGAACAGCGCGGTCTATCGCATGAAATAATAAAAAAATATAGCTCGTATATCATTTCTATCACACACGATCTATGCTGTACAAACGCCGAGCGTATTTTCCCGGAGAATATTGCGCGGGAAGTATAATATATACATTTTCCGCGTTCGGCAACTTCGTTGACGTAAGGATGCAAAAGTCTTTCCTTATTGCAGAACAAGACGAAGAAAAGCTTTACAGGGCGTTTTAAATTTCGCGATTCTCTTTTGCGCTTCTCTTCTGCCATGCATTGCAATGGGAAATTTGCTCGATGCAGGCGGACAAAAATATTCTACATGGTTACACACATACACATATTTGCACACTTATGTTCTACGTTATATGTATGTTTCAAGAATATTTGATTCAGCTACGTGAATCTAAAATTCAAATTCGATATTGGAAAAATGTATGTACATATTTACGTAGAAAATCTTGAGCGTAAAGAGAGCAAGTTATTTTCCACAATGTTTCATATCGCTTCGAATTTATAATGGAGTTTTCAGTAAAATTAGCCACACTTACAAAATTATTAGAGTTCACGTTGACTGCTTGATAGAAGTATCGTGTAAAATATTTTTGTTCGGTTAAATTGGCGAAATTTCGTTGTGCTCACGTCCATTACGAATCCACGACACGTAATGCTAGAGAGTTTTAAACTAAATCTAACCTCGGTCCGGTCGTACGGCCCGATTTAAATTGCGGCTTAATCCGGATTATCTGACGGACCACCAGCTGTGAAGAGAACACGTTGCAAATATGTGGTATTACGTAACCGGCTACTGCTCAAATAGGCTCTTTGCTGATTACACTATGAAGTCCTTCAGTCTACCAGATATCTCTAGGTCACAGTTAATGCGCCCGAAAGCTGCGCAGAATTCTCCATAAACTATATATACGGAATATTTGTAAAATTACAGATTTTACAGGGTTACACAAAATTATTAGTTAACAAAAATAATTGTCGAGTATATTAGGTTTCTCTTTTAAAACAATTAAAATATGACTATATTATGGCATTTGTTTATGACAGACTGAAGAATTTACATCTAATGCTATCGATTAAAGAATATTGCAATGCAATAAAAGAGAGGTGATACCAGAAAATTAGAAAATATATATCGTAAGACATCGATAATAACAATAACATTTGATTATTAGCATAAATAGGTGGCTTAATTTTGTTATCTTTGTCACAACTCTTCGATGTATTGCGTATGAATCTTCTTTAAGAGGGTTAACCGAGATTTACATCGACCTCTATCACGGGTCGAGTACGACTCCGATGTTATAAATAATCGGCACTTAAAACAGTAATAACGATTGAACGTGCATTGCCAAGTGTTTCCTAACGTCAATATAATTCTGGTTAGTAGTTTCTCGAGCCCACAAAGGACGTCGAGTGACGTCGACATTGATCGGCATCTCCAATTATAACCGTAACATAATTTCGGTCAAAACGCGAACAAGGCTCTCAAACGACAAACTTGTCTATTTTGCAGCTTTATCATTATTTTTTTTCATTCGTTCCTTTTAATTCAATTTTATTCATCTCTAATGAATTTTCTACGTAAATGTAATTTGTACATAATCAACTTTACAGCAGACATTTTATTTAGCTTCTTGCTTTAAACATTCCAAATAGATGTCTCAATTATTTAGGATTAAAGGCTTTCGGTATTTCTTATAATTAAATTAATCTCTCTAATAGATCCGATTAAAAATTTATTTAAAATAAAAATTATGGAAATAATTTCGCGCCGTGTCGGATTATCCGATGTAACGTTAAATTTAAAGTCACTCGTCCGTGTTTGACATCGTAGCTGCAATACGTTCGACCCGGTTTAATTGCGATCAAATCAACAGGACTTCGTGTCCAGCGACTGAATTGATTCTCTCCCACGTCGAGGCAACGTCCTATTGAGTGACGGCTTGTGTGTGCAAGGTTTAACTCTCTGTGCCCACGCACGCGACATGCAATTATTGGAATGCTAAGGCTCGCGCCCTCCGGGTGTGCTCTGAGAGACGTTAAGATCAATTCGGGCCATTTGGCGCGTACAAGTGCACGCGTGGCCACGACGCCTCTAATAACCGATTCGACAACTGTCGATTTTCGACCAAGTGGAATGGCCGAGACACCTCGCACCTCGAACGATAGTCCCCTCGTGTTCGACAACATCGCAACAACAGTCGGCGGTCGCGCGGCGTTAACAAATCAAAGTGGTATCTTGACATTTTTCGATATTTGTATCTGACTGTTGATAGACGAAAAGGTTACTCCGTTGAAGTTTTCAATTACGAGGTATCGTGATTAAACTCGGAAAGAACTGAGAAGTCACGCTAAACGTGGTGAGAAATGTTAATCGCTGTGAAAGACTGCAAGAATCTTTCTTACTTCTCATACCTACTACCTCTAGAAAGTCTGAGACGTGAGATAAATGACAAAGATGAGATTTAAGTTGTATTTCATTAACTTTTACCGCGCGGTTTTAGATGTTAATAATATTAGAAGGGAGATAACATTTTTTTTTTTTTTTTTAAATCGATCGATCGATCTCAGATGAACTGATTTGGAGCAACTAAATTTTTCATCGCGCTATTTTCGTTTTTTGTACAAGAGAAACAGAAATTAGCGTAGCGTATATGATTCCAGACATGTAACTCAATATGAAGGCGTGTAATTTAGTCTATTTTACACGCGATATAATTTACCTAACATATCATATTAATTGTCCAGGTTTGTAATAAGCATTTAAAAATAGCCGACATTATTGCGATATTATTACAGTCTACAATTGCACAGTTAAATGCGTGTATCAGTCGCGAATCGACCCAATTGTAAAAGTGGCACATGTCTAATTATAGAGAAATTTATTTGACGGCAAATACATATGTATATATAGATGCTGTAATCCGCCTCATTATAGAGTCATTAATCTTAGCTCCGGTATCTTATACCTTCGAAAATAAATCATTATTTCTGTCTCACTACATGAAAAGGACGGCTCTGCTGAGGTATCTAAAAATTTAGCTAGATATTTGAAGCTACATGTTTGAAAATAACTTTGTTGCACTATCAAAATTAATTACGTAGGAATCTGAAGCATAATGAGATGCGCAACGCTGCAAAAAGTTTTCGCAAGTGCAAAACCCCAAATTTATTTCTCTTCCGGCCATGTGAACTCTTGTTCTCATACTTCAAGCGTAATACGCCACGTGTGTAAATAAGGTTGAAAAGAGCCCAGACAAGTTTCGCCACGCCACCAACCCGCTTTTCCACTGCTAGTATATGTTTTTCCTCCCTTATATATATCTTGGATCGACAGGATTTACAGAAGCAGTGTCATAAAAATTGCATACTTGCCCCCGTTCGTTCCACTTTCTCTTAAGCAACGATGCACGAGTCTTTCAATCCTCTTAACTCGATACCAAATTTATGTGTTCGACAATTTTAATGCCTGTCTGAAATAATTTCTCTCTGCAACTGGATTAATCCCAGCAAAAATTTAATTTCGCGTGACTTTTATTATTTTTCAAAGAATACATTTTATTTCGAATTAATTTTAACATACAAAACGCCTGTCTTTCTGATGTGCGCTGCATTATGGTTATATTTGAAACTTATATATGATTGAAGTGCAAATTTATGCGTTTGACAATTTTAACGTTCACCTGATACAATTCAATTGTGATCGTGATATTTTGCTGGCTAGAATGAAAATTTTACTGTCTTTCTTTTACGATAAAGAATAATGAACGGCAAAGATAGAATGACACAAAAGCGTTGATTATTTTGTTATATTACGGCTTTGCATTTGCAAGAACCTTTTGCATCATCGCTCATTATGAGATTCCTACGTAATTATTTTGGTAATTCAGCAAAATTATTTTCAAATCTGCATCTATCTTTTGCGTTTGTTAGACATCAAAACAAGGCTAGAAAACGATTTTTACTCCAGCTAATTAGAAAATGTCATAATCACGTGACTCTTGGCGCCATCTCCGTTATACTATAGAATCTCTAGTAGTGCTTTGCGTTTTAAACATCTCACTTTAGCGCATCTCACTGCAGAAAGTAACATTTTTGCTTTTTGCAGTAGCATAATCATAACGGCAACGGAACCTTTTTGATGATACGAGACGATGCGAATATTTAGGATTACGCCTGACATTTTCACCCTGTGCTTTATCTTCGCTCCGCCGCTGTTTGGTAGCAGCTCGCGTTTCACGGCGTTTCCGCTCGCCGCTTCCGTGAGAACACTCGGTACCGTGGTACGTGATGTCCATAATTTACGCAAAGTCTCGCTGCTCATTAATTGTCGCGTAAATAACGCCCCGCCGCACGGCATGCATACATTTGCTTGCATTCGCGTGGCGCGCACCCTTCGTTCTCTCTCTCTCTCTCTCTCTCTCTCACTCTCTTCAAATCGTGTTACACGCTTCTCCTTTTTTTCAAGCGAATCGCACTTCCTTCGCCTTCACTTATTCCCTTCTTGCGGGAGGAAAAGCGCGGCCGCAACGAATGTGCAACGCATCGAGATATCGCACGTAATATCTTACTTCTGCGGAAAGAAACTCTACCTTCGGTTAGCTTTAACTCCGCTTCGCCGCAAAACTTTTGTCGATCTAAAATCGTCTTCCTCGAAATTGCGTGTCTTTCTCCTTTTATTTTCTCTCGTGCAATGTTTCCACTATTATTGCCGATTGCTCAGCGCTCGGCATAATTTTGTTAATATTCTTTTCCTTGTTTTTCTTTCAGTAAGAAATGTATAATATTTTATTATATTGAAGAAATTTTTATTTCGAGATTAAAACTGGAGATCCTCGTCCTTTCTTCCTTTTCTATTTCGTTTAATAATGGGATTATTATTATCTGGCTAACGCCCCGCACTCTTCTTACAATCCGATTTACAGCTGCGATGGTACCTACAAAGCGGCGGTACTGTTGAAACGAGGAACATTTTTTTGTCGTATAGGAAGAAAGAAAGGGGACCCTCCTCGCGTTTATTTCGCGACTCGGTCGCGCACTTTTCCAAAACTTTTCCATTCGTTTCTTCTTCGCGTTCTCGTTTTTGTGAAGCGGGCGCAGTTCGCCGATTCATCGGTGAAAAATAAGCGCGAGAACGAAAAAGTTCGACCGACGGTGCGCGGGAGAAGCTTCATTTTATTAAAAAATTTTATTTTTATTCCCGTCGCGGAGCCAGGCCGGCCATCCATGGCGCGTACCGGCGGTTAATACCGGAAGCGAGGTTTAATGGAATTACAACGTGTTTTATATGCGCGCCAGCATTTTCGCACGAGAAATTCGCAGAACGGACGAAAAGCGCACAAAAGAGAGAGCCGGACGGTTGGGGGGGGGGGCCGGAATTTCACACGCCACCGCGTAACGTGTTTGCGTAATATTTGCATGATATATTTTCGATACGCCGGCTCGTCGCGAGATCCTATAAGTTTTATGCAAAGTGGGCCACTATTGTCCACCGTCGCTCGATAAATAAACCGGCGGGCTTCTACGAAGAAATCGAGCCTTGTAGAGATACGATGGAGGAGCGTCTATTTTCACATATCTCGCGTCATGTCTAAAGATGTGCTGACCTGATATACCGAAATATCGAGGAAAATCATATTATATGAGCTCGTGAGTTCCGCCGAAAACCGGCGTGAAAATAGGGTGAAATTGTGAACTTCTTCGCAGCAACTATTCCGCAAAACTCAATTACACCTTTGTCCCAAGTAGCTGTGTATACGCAAATGAGCAAGCATCCGACGGTGCGGTTAAGCATACGAGCGTGAGTAAACGGACGTGGTTGCTACAAGACGAAGCTACCTATTTTCTACATTGTTGAATTCCTTGCGTAAACACTGTCTAAATACATGCACTGAGCAATTATTAAAATTAGTGTAGCCGAGAGAAAGAATCTTTTTTCATTGTTTTAATACCATTCTATGCAATTCGTTGTTTTTTTTTTATTCTATTATTATTCTACCATTTGCTGCAATTAAGGTATTATTCCGATATACATTGCCAGCACTGAAAGTTCAATCACTAAAGGATGGTTTTGCTGAAATATCTAAAAAATTAACTTTTAGATATAGATCTAAAAATAATTTTGTTGGATTATCAAAATATTTATGTAGAACGTTTGAACTGATGAAATGTCAAAACTTTCGAATTATCATGTTTGAGACGTTTAAGTAATTATTTTGATGGTCCAACTGAATTATTTTTAGATTTGTATTTAAGTTAAATTTTTAGATACTTTAGTAAAATTGTTCTTTTCGTGTAGTATATTTACATAACGTAGACTTTCAATATACTAGTATAATATATATCGACACACAGCCTAAAAGTCCATTTATAGGACTTCGAACAAAGCTACAACATTAAAATTATTATGCAAAAGATATTTCATATATTTATCTCTATTTTTTAGCTTTTATCTCTCGCGCTACATTTCTGTTTTTATTAAACTTATCTTCTCTCTATTTTCTCACGTACGTGTGATCTACAATGATGAACTGTGCCGCACCATTCATTTGTGAAACCAAAGAAGAAACAATTTCCGACAGCAAAATAATACGCGGTAGGATACGCGTTTGAATTTTAAAAAAATCTCGTTTTATCTTAGGTATTTTTTTTTCCCCATTTGATTGGGATATATTATATCGTTTGCGCAACAATATTTTCGCAGAAACTTAGCATTTAAATTTCAATTAATTCCTCGTCGAGTCAGAAATTTATTCTTATAAACAGAGAAATCGGAAATGGAACAAACAAAACAAATTTCCTAAATTGTAATGCATGTTGGTGTAAACTAGAATCTAGAAGCTCAGATGTTAAAATCTTTCATTCTGATTAAACGAACTTTTATTTCAAAGAGCGTAATATACAAGCTAGATTTTTATATCAAATAGAAAATATTTCGCAAAATTTTAATTAGAACAGCACGTTTATAAAAATGCAAGATTTGCATTTACCCATTTGCTTATAATCTACCCACGATTATAATCTAAATGCCCACGTGAAATATATTACAGATTTACCATTGCGCAAAATGGCTTTTATTTTATAAAGCGAAATTCAATCAAAATTCAATGAAATTTACGTGAATTTTTGGATTCCACGATTTTAGGCACGCAGCGTTCTGCAATCAAGTGTTTTACGTGCCCGTTTCATTGTTATCTCTCCGAAGGCGAGTCGTTATCGCAGAGGTCCACCAATCGCTTGTTTCCACTTTTATCACGTCACATCGGTGCGTGCTTCGCCGTATCTGACAAAAATCGGGGTTAAATCCGACGCGAGAAATGCATGCTCGCGCTGGGACAATCGAGTAACCGCATTCGACATCCCGCTTACGGGTCATCCCCGACGCGATACCAGCTGACCCACCCCATTGGTAATCGGTAGCCGTGGGCGGGGGAGGTGGTGAGAGGAGCAAGGGCGAAGGGCGAGTAATTCGCCACCTTCCGTTTCATTACTGCTTCACGAGAGATACAGCCGCATGGCACGCAATCGCACGATCAATCCCGCCGCTATATTTGCGTCCATCAAAGCCACGGACGCTGAACGCGATGCGAAATCGCGACCCATTACCCGCAATAGATCATTAATGCGTTGTTGCAACGTCGCTGGACCGATCGCGGAATGCAGCATCCTGAGTACTTATACATACCGAGAGAAAGACGTTTGATTGAAAATGAACGAACCAGTAGAATCTGATATATCAATCAGAATTTCAGTGATCATGATTGAATATTTAGTTATCTCGATTAGAATTTTGGTTAATATGATTACACTGAAAAAATACTAAATTTTAATAAATGTTTGTTTGAATATAGTTTTAAATAAATATTTACTTAGTATTAGTTAAAGAAATGTGTATTAAGATTCAGTAAATTTTCTTCAGTGTAGAATGTATCGGCGGTACCTTCATTTTTGATAAAATTTTGTTAGTGTATGTAAAAATTAGGGAAGCAGAAAATTGCCAATACATTACATTCGTAGTACTTAAATAGCTCTCGCATTTAGCATGCTCTACATTTGATCAGGAATACATTATTTTATCTGTTTATTGAGATATTAACGAATAATTGTCGATTCTTTTGATACACCGCGTATTGAGATACCGATAGTACCGACCCCGTTTTGCAAATTAATGTACGAAAGCATTAAGTTACCAATTAATTGCAAATGGATTTCACTCAAAGAGCTTTATAATTGATGCTTGTAGAGCGCAAGTGAACGCCGGTAAAACTCGTGAATTCTCACGTGATCTCGCCTCTCATCAATCGACGTTATTATGGACATTATGAAAGTGGAAATTTTGCGATTCGTGCAGGCGCATATTTTTCTGAGTTCGTAAAAACTGATTTGATTTTAAAGCATCTTTATGCGCATAATTTCGGGAAAAAGATGCCCCATAAATCACGCGCTCGGCATCAAACTTCGCTTCGTCCCGTCTTATTCATCTCTTAGACGGGAACAAAATCGAAAATCGTGCGCGCTCTCGCGTCTCTGGAAAGAAAATTGCAATCTCGGGTTTTATAAGTTGCAGGAGTGCGCCTTCGATATTTTGCGATTCCCGATAGAGTCAATCTTCTTGTACATAATTCCCGCGGCCAATTACGCAAAGAAAAAGAAAGAAAGATTGCAGGCTGCCCTTCTGAAGGTATAAAATCCATTTTCCATCCGTATATATTCTTCATAAAGATTTCATTTTAAATATATTATAACATACAGTAATAAATTTATGATTTACTGTCTAATGTACTTAATACTTTAAAATATTAAGTAAGATATGCTGTTTCCATGAATAGGTGTTTAATGCAATTATTCACGTAATGAAATATTTATTAATTTATTATTAACATTATTAAACAGCAGATCTTTAAGATCAATTTTGCTGTCTCAGAATTGTAAATTCTTTCCATCTCCTTTTTTTTTTTTGCAATGAACATTAACGTAAGTATCGCTTTTTTTCTCATTTTAACGTACGGGTAATTTACTACGGAGAAATCTTCTCTCCAGAAAAGAAATTTCACGAGGAATTTACGCTTGTGGGAAGAATAAGCTTGTGGCGCAAAGCCTTCGAACCCTAAAAACTTAGTGGCGATCAATCAACCACGCCCAGCGATTATTAGTGCAACTTCGTGGGGAATAAGAAGCGTTTTAATCACAGCTGCAGGATAGCTGTATACCAAATTACCTTGTGTAATTTGATGTTAATTCTAATTGATATTGATCGAATAAATTCCTTTTACAAACTCTGCACGCTGTATCATTTAAGTTTACACAATTCGTGTAAACTGTTTTCGATAGTGCTTGAGATAGTCAAATAATTTGGGGCGTAACACTTTTTTCGAAATAAATTAGCGTGACATAATAATTTAGAATTCGACAATATTGCGCGCAACCAAAAAAGAAATCACATTACATATCGATCGCATTATTTTTCTTCACGGTGAAATTGCGCATCGGTATATAACTACGGTTCTAACATAGCAAACTATTAACGATGACAGGGTATTTTCGGCTTAATTCAAATAACCATCTGTCCTATATAGGTTCCGATACCGTGTTACGTCAGGTAATTGCGAACACCGCTAAATACTCTATTAATTATCTTCGCCAGTCGTGCGACAAATGCGGCGGTTTTATTAATAAAAGTTCTCGTGTAGATGAATTTCAAACTGTTTTAACCGCGAGATAAAATTTTCCGCATAATTGCTCGTTTTTTTTTATTTTTTATTTTTTATTTTATTTTATTTATTTTTTTTTTTATTTAGAGAGAAATATGAGATGTTAAAGCGTCTGTTTTTTTTGTCTGTTGCAGTGTGCGTACAGTGGCCCGAGGGTAGGTGCTTCCATGACGTGCCGGAGCCGGCACTGCTGAATCTCTACTTCGAGATCCGTGAGAATTGTCACGGCTTCTCCTGAAGGCAACGACCAATCAGGCTACGACAATGATGACAATGACGGGCTTCCGCGCTCCTCGTCTTGTTGCGAGCGCGCGGATCATCATTATCACTTCAGTATCGCGCGAGAGAAACATTCTCGAGATAACGTATTTATTTCAAAGTCTTTCCAACAGCCGCCACACACCACGACCAAGCCAAAAAAACGAATAGCCACGTATAGCCACATAGAGAAAGGACGAAAGGTCCTTTTGGTTTTTTTCTTTCTTTTTTTTCGTTCACGTCGAAACATTCCGTCCGGGGGAAACAGTTCCTATCTCGCGATTTTAGTAGAGACGCGCCGTCGAATGGATAGAGTCGACGGAATGATTCTTCGCGTGAGAATACCGATCTTTTAACAATCGGATCTGTGAATCTGTAATCCTTGTGCAAAGTGAAATCAACTTAATTTGCAGATTATTAAATGTAGCAGATATATATATTTTTTTTATTTTTTTTTATTAAACAATGCATTAATTAGTCTTTCAGTAAGTTTGAATTTAGTTTAAGCCTCTTAGATAAATAACAATAAATATTATAAACAGTATTAATTAATTATTGATAATTAATAATATTTTGCAAAGAGGCTTTTGTGTGGCGATAGTTTTTTCTAAAAAAATGACGGGCCCCGAAAATCTGATTCAATTTCCCGTCGTCTCCGTTCATTCGAGCCGCGTCTCCCGACGAGAGCGACACGCAACAATGCCTGGTGCTCTCGTGTGTATCGTTTCCGGTGATCATGATGGATCTTGTGTGACACAGGTCTAACATTGGCCTTAAATGGGCGCTTGGCAGAATTCTCGCTGAGCGCGCGAAAACGAGATCTTTCGCGTCTCTTTATAGGGTTCTCGATGATCCCAGCAGAAGCAAGGTGGGTGGTCCAGAATATTTATTTACCTACAACTAATTGCTCGTCGTTCAGCCAGCTCGGGATTAAAGACTGTCTCTCCTGTTATATATACATATATATTTTCGTTTATTGTACTTGCCTTTTCTCTATCGTCCAGCAGGAGAGATACAACCATGCTCAGCCATTCCTAAGTTTCTCTTACACAACCAATTTTTCTTTTTTCTCCCTCGAGCCGAAACAAAGTCCTCCTATCTTATCATCCGTCTCTACTTCGCGGTGAGAAAGCTACAAAAAGTAATAACAGCTTTTACTCTCGTGCGGAGGAAAATGCGTTGTGTAAAGCAGAAAAGAAAACAGAACGAGAGAGAGAGAGAGAGTCGACATAAAAGTAACTTGCAGTAAAATGTCACGTTACGTAAGAAAAATTATGATTAAAAAAATGTTAATCATAATGCCATCATGTAATACTTTTTATATGATTATTTATTGTGATATCGCAGATATTGGAAAGTATTGTGTTATTAATAATTTCTATCGAATCGCATTTTCCTCAGCACTGTTTTGTAATGCGCATTGTAAATCCTTTATGTAAAACGGCGAGTTCAGAGCGGAAGCAATTAATCGTTATGAAATCGATCGCGCGAGCTGCAATTTACAATCTTTTGTAGTATGTCACGAAAAGCATGAACTTTAGATTAGCGAGGCGGTCGATTTAAGAATCGACAGACACGATTTTTCGGGCGAAAACCTGCAAGCATCGCGTTGTTTCGACATCATAATTTTAAACTTCTCGCAGCGAGACATCGTCGTGAATTAGCAAACTTCTGATGCTTTTACCATCGCGCCAAATTTCGATGCCACTTTTACAAAGGATGAAAATTAAAAAGATAGGACTTTATTTATTTAAAATATTTCTATTTTACGCTATTTTGCAAGCGAAAAAAAATTTTTATACAGGGAAAATATTATTTTTGTCAAATCAGAATTTAACATCAACGTATTTCTGCCTTTGATTATATATTTACCGTTCCGAATGGTAGTTCCATTATCTAAATATACAACTGTTTCAGTCAAAATGTGGCAGAGTATAACATATCACAAAATTCTTTTTCTGCCTTTTTTTTTTTTAAATGGAATATATTGATTTGCTATATTTTGCTCATACTTTGGTACAAATGTATGTGGAAATGTTTTCATAAAGTCAAATGCCAGGTAAATTACGCGATGATTTAGACTAACTTATATATATATTTAGATTTAACGAAACGAGTACAGGGTAGTAGATTATTAAGGATAAATAAGCTTTTTTTATATACAAATTTCTAATCGAGATTGGAAGAGAAAATTCTGATTTTTTAAATATTCAATTCGCTTATATATCTTCGCGAAATTTAATGATTTTGTCGTCAATTGTCAAAATAACAAGTATATTTTTAGAACGTAAGTAGGTTACCATGCCAAAAAAACACAGGGTATTAATTGTGGTGATTAAGTGATCGTTTTATATATTTCGTGTAATTAATTAGTAGATGACATATACATTTTTACATAGGACAGAAGAGATATAGCTGCGTTTTTAAATGTCGATTAGACGAAATGTAGCATCAAGTTCACGTGGTTCTGCAAGTGGTTCTAACTCACCCACACCAGTCGCGTTCGTTCCGCAGTCTATTTTTATACAATGTAATTTTTACACTTGGCGAATAATCGCTCGTAGCCGAGCTTAACGTTAAAACGCACTTGCAGAATCCACGAGAACGTAGAACAGTATTACGCAACCGCATGACTGTACTCTATTACAGGGTTAAACCGACATTCCAAAGAGCGTGACATCGATTACTCGCCAGGCGAGTAAACTGGGGTAATTCGCTATAAAATAACCGTATATAAATGACGTGTTCGTGATTTATTCCGCCTTTACCGATCCATTGATCAATCGTGTGCCATAAATATTCCATTTTACAAACGTAGAAAGTAGGCGCTTACTCAGACAATTTTTTATACCATAGATTAAGACACGACGTTAGTTGCGTAGCGATTAGATTACATAGTTGATCGTCAAGTAAGTATTTGTGTGTGGACGATTAAGTGTTCTACGAAAAGTGGGCATGAAAGTATTTATAGATTATAACAGAATATTAGAATTCAGAAGTTGGACGAGGAAAATGATGAAATGAAAATAGATGAATAAATTAAGCGAGAACATATAAAACAAAAACGTGACACAAGTGTAAAGAGGAAATAGTTATTTTCTACGAGACCAGCATTTGTACATTTTATACATGAACAGACATTGATATTTCTCGTTGAATATTAACAATATTTCAGTTTTGCACCAAAGTTCGATGGAAGTTTGTTTTTGTAGAAAAATTGAAAATTTATTTGAAGAATATTCATTTTTGAAAATTTCTAACACGGGCATATATAAATAAAACATGACGTGTATATACACGTGTGTGCTCGCATTTCTCTTTTATATAATTAATTGCGTTTTTAAAAGAAAATTATTTTTGCTTTCATGTGGCAAAAATGAGTTTAATTATGTAAAATAGAATTTATTAATGTCACGAGATGACAAACTGTATTATCGAGGCTTGGAGCAAAACAAGCATTGACGAAGCAAATCGTTAATCGATACAAGGGTACTTGTTCTTCGCTGGTCATCGAAACAAATCTGCGCGGCACACAAGCGGACCGATTTGTCACATCTCAGTCAATAAAGAAGAATTTTTACTTTCTATACATCAACGAGTTAATCGAAAACCGATTCTCACGATTGCACGCTCATGCATGTATTTATCATTTATCGGAGAAAAACGGAGAATTGGCAGATACGAGAATCATTTAAAACTTTTACAAGCTTATGTAAAATGACATGAATTTTTTATATCAAAAATCATATAAGCTGATAAAGCTCTCATATAAAAGTAATTAACTTGAAATTATCAAATAATCTCATTTAATTATCATAAAATTAATTAGTAAAATTAATGGATTTTTAAGAAATAGTTTTAGGGAAGAAATGAAAGAATGGCGGAGAAAGCAAGCGCGATTTTGTCATTATGACTATATCTGCCTCTTCTCTAATTCTCTCTTTCTATTAATTATGCGATCGCTCCGTTCATTTCGCATACTTTTCGGTCGTCTTGCGATGTTCCGCCGCTGAACTTTCCGCTATAAGTCGAGATATTTTCGTCGACGCGCTCTATTCTCCGTCTATTCATCGAATCGTCGTCGTTCGGTACTTTCTGCGAATCTGATTTCAAAGTCATAATCGCGAAAGTATTTTAGTCGCATACTTTTACCCTTTTACTCCGGGAGCAATCCACGCGTTAACAGTGTTAAGAAAAAGATTCTCTTTTCTCTTTTATCTCGGAATTCTCTCACGAGTGACGTTCAAGCGTACAACCTCAAGCCGACAGTTTAGCGATGGGATAAACGAAAAAGAAACGCAGAAGAGAAAGAGTTCTCACCGTCTGAGGAAAGATCCGGAAGTCGAGGTCCTTCCTCTCTTCCTGGACCGTTCACCTCTCTGTCTTTTCATCTATTCCAACCTCGCACTTCTAGCGGCGATATTACCACTCTGCTTCGTAGTTCTCGAAGCACATTCCGCGTCTCCTAACAATTTTCATTCCATTTCATATCGCTTCCCTGGGTTCTTTTCCCTTTACTCCTATCTCCTTCCTTCCCTGGTTGCCCTTGGTTCGTTCCTTCTACCAATTTTCTTCCGTGTCAGAATTCTTTCACTTCAGGTCGCGCTGTCGCGGTCGCGTCAGAGACGCGGGGGAGGGAAATTGATATTACTGTCGGAAAGAAAAAGATTTGCCTCTCTCGACGTGTAAGATTCTTTTATTGCCTTCACGACGCGGCGTCTGATGTTCATTATGCGTGAACTTGAAGACAAATCGCTTAATTCGAAGTTTGTCATCACTGACTCGAGAAAGACAGCTTGAAATTGCGCGTAAATGTTATCGCTTCTCGAAATTGCGGTGTCGGGAATCGGCTTCGGATTTGGTTGCGCTCTCGAGAAAACTTATTGTATGCCGACGACGATTTGGATGATGCATGCTGTAGGCTTTTTATTTTGAGATTACGCTTACGTTATTTGAATACACGACAATGATTCACGGAGCGTTAAAAAAAAAGGGAATACGTAAGTCACGCAGGACTTTTCGCTCGTAAAAGCAAAGATAGAAAATAGACTCGGGCTAAAAATTTTACCAAGATTTTCGGAATGTTGGAAATGGAATTTGTTTTCATAAAAATAAGTTAAATACTCTAGAAAATATATATATATGTACGCCTCGACTTTTACGGATATCCATCTTTCACGCGGGAACGCTATAAAACATTATCACGAGTGCCTTTGCGACGGAAATGTCCTGTGACACTTCAACCATAGAAATTCCGTGTAAAACAACCAGGATGGCAGGACATCGGGAAGAAAGCGACCGAACAGCTGTTTGTGTCGCAATACGAAAGGCCAAAGAGGACTTTTACGGAAGAACGATGCTATCACAAAGAAAAGGACTGCCGGGGAGATAGACTGAAGATACGAGCGATAATCGAATGAGAAGTCCAAGAATGCGATGGTTCCCGAAAGGTACGGCTCCCTTTCTACAAAAAGCAAAAAAAAAAAATGAACAAAAAAATTTTTTAAAGCAGGAGCAAGTAGCAAGTAACAACGATGAGATGTAGGCACGGAATGTGCAAGGATTGCAAAATGCATAGAGTCTGCGACGCATCCGGAGATGAATTATCCGCTTGGACGCGCTTCTTTTCTCAGCCCTGCGTCTCCGTTCCGTCTTCGTTCTTTACGAGAAAGAAGAAGGAAAAGTCTGTCTTGATTATATCAAATTGACGTATTAGCGGATCTCTCTCTCCGTGTTACGTAAAAACGTACACTGAGAAATACAGACCGGATTCTAAGAAAAGGAATAGACGGAAATAATATGTATTATTGGAATTAGCGTCTGGGAAGAGGAAGAAGATGTATTACATATAACGCAATATATACTGTTGAAATTAATCTCTGTCAAATCTTGGACGCAAACGCTAGGTGTCGGAGGAAAAGAGGCGCGTCGTGTAACCTCGGAGAGACACTCCATAAATCCCCCCGGGTGTCTCCGAGAAATGAAACGAGAGTCTCGCCTGGTAGCTTTTAATCTTTAGGGCTCTATCTGTCCAGTGGTAAAAGCATGAGGTATTTACGTTACGTACATAATAATTCCGTATGATTGACTTGCGAGAGTATGTCGTATATAATGATCATTAACAATCCTCTTTTGGCACACACTTTTTTGGTCGCTTCACAGTCTCGTACCGCCAGATCGCCTTTAAAAAAAAAAACAAAAAAAAAACGTGTCTCCGAAATGCAGATTAATCGATTAATCCATCCCCCCCCCCCCCGGTCGTCCCCGGCGTCGTCGCCGCGCTTTGTTTTGCGTGTATGTTCTCTCTATATACGTATTTATACTGATTCACTCACACACCGCCAGTTCGATTAATCGGGACACACCGTCGACTCGTCTCTCCCTCCACTTAATATAGTTTCCCTCCCCCATTCCTCCCTCGTCAAGTCCCTGCGAGTCCTCTCCTCGAGCCCTAATTCCACGAACACCAAACGCACTCGACGTCGATTAACGTTAACCTCGGTTAACTGCGAGACGACTCCCCTCCGCGTTCACGACTATATGACCATAGCGCGAACGGAAGATGGGAGGAATCACTAACGAGGATCGGTTAATCGAATTATCCGATCGAGTCCGCTGCAAGCCCAGCTCTACATGTCCCTCCTAGTTTTCCCTTTTACATATCCCTCCCCCCCCCTCGTCGATTTAACCTCCCCACCTATATACCTCATACGTATATATATACATACATTATATATAGATATTTTTTTTAAATTGTTACTATTACATATAATAATCACGGTAATGCGCCACATTCACTGGTTGATGACTGTCTCGTTGACATAAAGGCCCGTATCTTGCCTGTGGTTGTGCTTGGTTGTGGTTGGAGCGGTTTTGGGAGAGAATTTTTTACTTGCTTCTTTTTTAATATTATTACCTTTTTTAATTTGCACGTCTCATGTCGTGGCCTTGGCTTGCCTTCATATGAGATTCACCTGTGAATATATATATATATACATTACATATATATATTGATATATATATCTATACCGATATGCGATATGTATCTGCGTGTATATACGTTTTTCGCTCAGAAAACGTTGGCGCTATATGCACGCGGACACATATTTATTATATTGTAATTTCACACGTATGATAATCCGTCCTGGCAGTATCGTACGATTAACAACATATGTGCACTCATAACGTATACATTACAAAGCTGCGAAGTAGTTTGTGAAAGCGACTTTCAGTATCGTGTTTTTTACTTTTTTTTCCTTTTACTTTGTCTCCGTCTCTTCTCTTCTTTCTTTCTTTCTTTCTTTGTTTCTTTCTTCCTTCCTTTGTCTTTCTCGTGCGTTCTTTCGTCTCTCTTTTCACATATCGTTTAAATCAGGATGCATATTGCACAAGCTAACGAGAATCTCCGCGAGGATGACAAAAATAATGAGCAAGAACAAACGCAACAGACACGAGAAAGCATGTTCATCTCACTTGTTTCGTTTTCTTCTTCTCTTTCGATGCAATTTCTTTTCGATATTTTTTCCTTTCCCTTCTTTTTTTAATTTTTTTTTCTATTTTTTGTCAGTTCTCTGTCACTACTTCACGTACGGGCTGCCATGGCGGCACAGTCTGTAATACTTTTTACTCTTCTTACTATGATTATTATTATTATTATTTTTTTTTTGGAACTGTTTATTAATTGTCATTAATTAATGTTAATGGATCGTGGCACGGTGTGTTAGTTGGCGAGAGACATGACAAATAATTTTTTGAACGGGCGAAGGTTGCTGCATGCTCGAACAAATGCCGTCTTTGACTTAGTGGTAACTAATTAATTCTGGTATACCGTCCTTCGTTTAATTAATCGCCGATCGTGTCGGCCACGTCGCTCGCCATTTCTTTCTTTCGCGAGTGAATCCGATAATCGTGTACATCGGTACCGCGAAATTTTCGGCAGACAACGGTCTCGTTAAAGAGTATAATCGCACGCTATACGAAAGAATCATGCGAGTGTCGTTGTCGTCGACATTATTTCAGCAGGCACATAAGTATATAATATGCTGGCCGTTTCTGAACAATCGTACTTCTTCACGATTTTATGTTGCATAACGTGATTGATATCTTTCGAATGAAAATTTAAAAGTCAATTATAAAAATCATTATTCTTTTATTAGTACAAAAAAGTCATGTTGACGAAAAATTGTAAATAATCTACTATTTTTCATTGATCAAATAATTTCATATTTTTTTAAGGTGTGTATAAACAAAGCCATTTATTTTCCAAATTAAACCTCTGAATTGTAGGAAGGATTAAAATCGAAGTTTGTATTTTTAATCCTAATCTTTCGTTTATTTTCCATTGAAAATTATTATCTCCATTACAACTCTTTTTAATCACGTTTCCTGTTTCGCCAATAAAAGAGGGGACAGCATTGTTCAGAAACAGCCCGATGGTATACACAATGTTCACCTTTCTTACTGATTGTTTAGCCTGGCATCCACTAATTAGTCGTCAGTGCGTAGCCTTAATTAGTTACCTCTGAGCGTGCAAGCACCGCCAGCAGTTTTAGTAGTGGGCCGCAAGCGGGAGTGCGCTTTGTTTTTTGGAAAAAGAAAGGTCGGCAAGAAGAGTCGAACGACTCCGTCGTTCTCGAGGAAAAAAGAGAAGATCCGATTCAGTCAATCTCGTGTTCTCGATACTCGTGGCCGTAAAATGCCCCACGTGGTCAGGGATGGGGGATGAAAAGGGGCTCTTTTATCGACTAACTAAATTATTATTAAGCCACTGTAGTTACACGTAAATAACCGCTACAGATAATTTTCTCAGACTTCCGCGGATGTCGATCAACGCCGAGAGACGTTTCTGTTGTTTTCTCTTGTAATAACGCACGCGTTATTTCGACGTGAGTGGATCCAGTGGTTCTCATACTTTGAGCTTTTATCGCTATTGCTTGATGCGGAAAATATTCATGACGAGAAATATCATCTCTCGCGCAGTTAAATTTTATTGAATCGTCGCCAATCCTTACCTTCGACAATCATCGACGAATCGTTGGAGCTTAACGTTCCCCATGGCTGTCTTCTCTGATAGCGCGGAATAATAGCGCCGTATTACGATCACAATGTTAGGAATAATAAAATAGCTTAATGGAATAAAATGATTTGGATAGAAAATATCATTTTGTATTTATGCTTATCGCTAAGAAATTATATAAATTATGTCGCGGAATAAATTAATAGTATTAATAATTGAATTTCACTTAACGAGAATATTTTATAGTAAATACTTCCATAAATTTGTTCTGTAATTCTAATACCTTATAATTAGATATTTTATAATTATGTATTCTATATAATTATTAATATTTAATACATAGTGATTGAATGTTAATATGATATTGCTTTAATACGTTATTTTAATATGATGTGTTTAAAATATCTTTTTATCAAGCAGATTTCAATACCGGGTTTTGCAAAATTAATAAATTTCATTTTTCGTGGGTCATTAATTCAGTGAAATAAGCGCAATTTGAGAACCACTAACGTGTGCAATTATTAAAGAAGAAACCGTCGGTTTATTCTTCGGGAACTATCGTCGCAACTTAAATCTTTCGATGGTAATTGTTCGCAAAAACTTTTAAAGAAAGTAAAAGCTCTCGGGCACGGGGTGATTTTAGATAACCGGATTAGAGTTTTGTCGACATTCGGTCACTACGGGGATTCGATAGAAAGAAAACATATTACGTCGCGTGGAATCGTTATCGAAGTCACGAAAACGCATCGAAAACGCATCCATTCCGTATCGGCATTGGGAACAGTGTTGAATCACTATGATCGTGTCCCGTAGATAGCGATTTCTTTGCGAGATGTGAAAGTAGAAGAGCTCACGTTTATACATATATATATA
>NW_017305536.1:6444062-6472435 GCF_001594115.1 Trachymyrmex septentrionalis | reverse complement strand
TATATATATATATATATATATATATATATATATATACATATATATACTAATCTCTGCATCTCCTTTTTTGGCGTATATTACTCACTCACACCATTTGCTCGGAAGTATCTTTGAATGGCTTTCGTTCGGAGACCGTAATCGTTATTGTTATACTTCTGGAACGAATAATATCTCTTAGTGCATGGAATCATATATTTCAAGCGAGATCGGCACACGAGTCGAGGCCGATTGGAGCCTTGCGATCGAGTCTATCTGTGTAGCAAGAAACACGTATATTGTACCTGCATACCTCGATGCGAGAATGCGCCTTCATCCACCGCTTCAGGAACTTTGGTTGCCTCCGTCGCGGAGGCAACGATTTTCATTGCAAGCCTTGGGATATGGCGAAGGAACTTTTTGACCCTCAGAAGAGAGAGAGAGAGAGAGAGAGAGAGAGAGAGAAACCCTTCGCCTGTGTGCGAGCTCGGATCGATAGAGAGAAAGCAAAACGCGGAGAAGATTTTAAGCTATCGCGCGGAATTGTAAAACTCGTATTAGAACGAACTTTTTCTTCGTTTCGAACGTCGAATTGCCCGATCGGGGGTTCTCTCGAGTCCTTGTTTACCGGGATAATTGATAGCTTCGTTGTGATAACGTAGAGGCAATTGTATAACTTTTCGATTTTTTTCTTTTTCTTTTTCTACGAGATACATAGATATGTCTTCAGAATAACGCGGGATAACGCAAGAATAGCTGCGTTTAGCAGAAAATGTAGTTTCGTACTGTTGTAAAATTCTTTAATATGATTGGTTTTGCTCTTAGTTTCTTATTGGATTTAAATGTACAAACCAATCGTACTAGAAAAAAGTCACGACAATTGTAAAGCTGCTTTTTCCGAACGCAGCAAAATTGATTTTATCATAAAAGCATAGTTCAACTTTATTTTCATGGCTTTCTTAAACTAAACGCCGCGAGTTAATTTCATTTCGCGTGATGTAGAATCTCGGTTTTGGAACCTAGATTTCGAATCTTTAGTAAACGTTGGTTTCGTTGAATCGCGCTCTGCGTTCTAGTACGTCCCGGACGAAAAGGGGTGAATGTAACGGGTGTCTCGGACACACCGAAGGTTTGTCGTGCGCTCTCAACGGGTCGCGGTAGTCCTGTTTGCTAACGTCATTAGTCCTGTGAGCGTTGATTTGAATTCCAAGTAATTTGCCAAGAGAAGTACGTTATGTAAACACCACACCTTAATCACTGTTGCTTTACTCGTTAGGTTATGCGACTGTGGTTCTAGTGCATTTGACTGACTTTTCAGCCTGTCACGGCTGCATTCACACCTGTTTCCGTGTATGTTTCTTACTTCTGTTTCTTTCACGTTCTATTATTCATCCATTCTATTATTCGTCCATTTCGTACCTCTCCTTTTCCTCTTCTTCCTCCGCCGGATACGTCAATGCCTACATCTCCTCCGTTCTCTTTCCCCGACGTTAACATTTCTACGAGAAAGACGTAAAGTCGGTCCTCACCTTTACCACCATCTTTCGTGACCGGTCACTTTCAGAATTCGTTAACTTATTGGCAGATTTATTTGTGAAACGCTTAACGTGACGTACGCTTTAATATATCCGCCGCTATTCTTCTTCCCGAATTTAATAAACTTCACGAGAGAGATCATTACGTCGACGATATTTCTTTCGTTCAATAACGAATGTTTATTATTCACGAAACAATTGTTACATGTATTGTAACAATCGTATTACATGCACGCAACAATGCATTGAAAATCGATGATTTAACGTGAATGTATTTCTTTATGGTTAAAACTTTGTTGGTTATTAATACTTCGTGAAAATTGCGAACTTTTATGTGAGACATAAATTAATAATATATTAACGTTTGTTTCTACATTCATATTATTGGATTTACTTTCCTTTTAATTTCATCACGCCATTATATCTTCTTTTACAAATGTATTATTTACGAACGAAAATGCCTTTTCGGGGCACATTGTTTTAAAAGCACTCGATACAATGGAGCTTCGTAATTTCCCGAATGAAACGAGCAAAACGAATCGTCAACTTAGACAATTCAAACATCTTAATCTTCGCGAAACGATCTAGAGCGCACAGAGAAGATCTTCGATCTTGATTCTCGCATCGCCCACTTTGTAAAGTTAATGCGGCTTAATTACGTCTTAAGTACTCGTGATTTACGACTCAAACGCGTTACGCGGAAAAAGCGAGCGAGTTGATTCAATTGCTCGCCTCACACGCTAGTGAGCCTGTCACTTTCAGAGACGTCGAATAATCTCAAACACCGAACATCCTCGATCTGTTCCCTGCTTAGTCTTATATAAAATCCAGCAGTCCATTTCTTTCGCATAATTTTTACGTCGTTTCGAAATTAACGAGATCCAAATTTCGCTCTGTATTCTTCACCTCTCTCTCTGTTTTTTTTTTTTTGAAGCACATTAAAATTTAGAGTAGAATTTAATGTAAGAAAGTGGTAGACCTATAATTTGTACGCTGAAAAAAATTTTTTCAACTCAAGTAATATTTTTTTGAATAATACTAGGTAAACATTTCTACAAATAAATATTTATTAAAAAAAAAAAAAAAGAAAGTAACACTTGAATCACAAATAATGTACGTTTAGTAAATATTTATTTGCAATAAAAAAATATTTACATAGTACTATTCAAGAAAATATTGCTTTAGATTTAGAGAATTTTTTTTTTTTTTCCAGTGTAAGATCTTGTACCATTTAGACACAACTGCGCGTTTAAAGAGTAGATTCTTACAAATAATGAGCTCGTCCCTCGTTCTCGCAGCAAACCCTTCAATCTCCCACGTATCGGGCGCAAAAATGGACTCCCTCTCGCCGTCTCTTAGCGAGAAAATCAATCGAGCATCCCGCGGCTCTTTCTCACGCTTTCTCACGGCGACAACGTTCTCCTAAATGCGGATATAATACCGTGCAAACGTTTTCGGCCGTTTCGTGTCTGCCCTTTCTGAGCCACCGTCGCCGGTGGCTCTCTCGCGAGGCGATCGAGCACAGCTTCGCTCGGGAATACATAGGTAAACTCGTACTCCCTTTTTCTCTCGTTGTATCGACTAGCGCGAGTTGTACCTCGCGAGCGATGGAAAGAGCTTCGAGGCGCGCCGTGCAAAAGTGCGCGAGAGAGGGAGGACGGGAAGGAAGAGGGCGATAGAGGATGGACAGAGAAGGGGATAGGAAGGGAGCGAGAGGGAGACGACACGTGGGAGAGACGTGGGTCCAGGGGTGGATGCTGGCAGCGGCATTTATTGATCGCTCGTAGCAACCCTGCTAGCAACCCTCACCGCGCCCTCCGGCCGCCCTCACCCCCTCCTGCTCTCTCAGCGTGCGCGTCACCGGCCGCGAAACGAAAGCCTCAAAGCTGCACGAGCTGCACACCCTCCCCCTCCCTCTCTTCTCTTCTCCCCCAGGATTCAATCATATTAATTACTCACAACACCGCCGACGACTCTTAACGTAAACGCGCTCGTTGATCCCTCGCTGAATCTCCGTAGATCGTTTTTCTCCTAACGCGCTCGCCGCCATGCAATAATACGTAACACCATCTTGAAACGATACATTCAATTCGTAATACTCCTTGAGAACGTTACATTCTGAAAATAACGCGAACAATACAGGTACAGATATAGGAAAAAAAAACTGAGCTGCCTTAAACATTTTACTATTCTTTAAATGTTCGCGACTTGTGTACAAGCTCGCTACTTTTGCGAGACATCTTTAAATATTATTGATGCCTCGAAAGATCGACGAGTTGCAGACAATGAGGTCAAATGCGAAACATTTAAAGCAAATTTTTTTTTTTTTATGCAATTCGGTGAACTCGGAAAATAACGTTTTCTCTTTATTGAGATTTTCCCTCTGGTATGTACGGACGATAAGGTCAGACCGGTGTAAAATTCCACGCGTAAATAACGCGTAAATATACGTGAAATCGCTGAATACCAGGCAGGTAGATATATTATCTGGAATTTGGCGGGGCTGACTCGCGTTCTATAGGATTTTATAGGATCCTCACATTTTACATATCAAAGAATTAAAATTTATATTACGAATTTTAATATAAGATGACACAAGATAGAATAGATACGTGATAATACATAATCGACAATTATGATGGCGAACGCGATAAAAGCGCTGTTGTTGATATCAAAAATAATTTCGATGAGGCCAGGTGGCCTAGATGCGCAATAACGAAGTTTCACGCTGTAACACGTGATAAAAGTTCCTTTCCCTCCGATACTCTCATTATCGGGTAATTGCGTTGAAAATGGCGCGGGACGAGAAGTTATCGCGTAATAATTGATAAGCGTGCGAAACGACGTACGAAGCGTTAAAAATATTATTTTCGCGTTTATCTCGCGTGTAAAATTGGGAAATATATACAATTTGATGCGATTACGTGCGTTCCTTCGACCAACTTATTAATCTGATTTCCCAATTGTGTATTTTCGCTTGTCAGTCGGAAATCTCTCATTCGTTATATATTTCGCGTATTAATAATTATGCTGATATAAATTTTTTCGATGCAATTAAGTTTTCAATTAAAAATTTTTATGCGATTGAATTCCGCCTTTGCCAAGTTTCTCCTTTCCTTACGTTTATTTAATTAAAGAAACGGCTTATTCGGAATCTATTCGTTTTTCATTCAATCTTAAGTTATACCCATAGCCGGAATTAATTAAACGAGGATATAGAAGGGATAATTAGTATACGCGCAACTCGTAAAGTTTGTTTCGATTTAACTTTGAGTTTTGCTATTTTTTTCATTTAATACACACGCGTCGACGCGGCCACATTCTCGTGAAAATTTGCGTGAAACAAGTACATTAAATACAAAAAAACATAGTAAAGTAGGATATATCGTGATAATCGTTACATAAAAATATAATACTCGCGATGATAAAATTATTCCTCGTTTCATCACGCGTGTTTTACATCCGACGTGCTTTATATATACTGAAAAAAGAGTCTAGTAATAGCTATCAAATATTGAATGAAATAATTTTAATTAAATCTTCAGTTAATAAAACCAAAAATAATTTTACTTCTCTAAATATTCAAGTGTTATCAAACAATAATATAACTAGCAATTTAGTAACAATTACTAAATATTTAGAAAAATAAAATTATTTTTACATAACATTTGGTAATTATTATCAGATTCTTTTTTTTATAAATGTATTATTGCAAGTCTTCCTGAATTTGACATTCAGGACGATTATAATCTGTGCGTCGGCAATTGCCAAGTTGTTTCGGCGGTTTTTGTGAGTAATTATTTTAAAATTATTTCCAAAAGTTTGAATCGCAAACTAAAGAGATTCTCGGATACAGTCAGATGAATTATAAAGTCCCGAGGGTAATTTTTTAATTCTTGTTTCCCTCGACGTCCCCTTTTCTCTTTCGTTAAATTTAGTGCTTCGCATCAGTCAGTTCTTCCCTCCTTCTCCTGTCGTCTTAATTATATCATGTACTTGCAATAGCGTACCTTCTTGTGCCTCTTGAGACACAGTAACATAAAAGCCTCTTTGTTCAGTTCCTTTTACGAGGAAGATTCAAAATTTTGTGTAATATCGGGTCTACAAAGTAGTATAATTGCAATGATTCGATAAATCTTGTTTCATGCGTTTACGATTACACATGTTGACATTTCGCAAATGATTTTAACAATGTTATTTTTTTGTTTATGTCATGAAACTGAAAGAACAAGTATATCTCTCGCGATATTTCATGATGGTGCGGTTTATAGTTTGAATATTTAAATATTTTTGTATAACACGCGTTACAGATACATTTTAAATTGGTATTGGGCCGCATAATTGTTAGATTTTTAGTTGACATTTTCAGAATTGAAAAAAGTGCACATGTACGCCTGAAGCGAAAGTGCGCAGTTGTGTGTAAAATTACATCGGATATCAAATATGCAATTACGCACGAATGGCACTGCGTTGATTGGTAATAAATCAGTGAGTAAATATCGTAATTAATATTTCGTTTGTGCACAGTGGGGCGAAATATGCAGGTCGCGGTCGTTTAGCAAATAAACTCGCATGAAAAATGAGCCGTAATTAACAATACTGCGTATACCAAACTGCGCTTTGTCAACAACAGAGAACACGAGAAAATTCGCGATAATTCACATGTCTGTTTCCTTTTTATATGTATTTAGAATGGTATATACCTAAATTTTTGTTTAAATATATGCCTAATGTATTAAATATTGATAATTCCTCTGACGTTTAGCTTGAATTATTATATGTACGAGAGAAAAAAAGGAAATTATATTTAAAAAATATACGAAAACAACAGTTGCTAAAGTATCTACAAATTTAGCTAAATACAGATCTGAAAATAATTCGATTAAACCAAAATAATTACGTAAAACGCTCAAACTAATTGCTAAAATGTCGAAACTTTTTATAACATTATGCTTGATTATTTTACATTATTTTGGTAGTTTAATTATTTTCAAAACTGTGTCTTTTAAGTTTAATTAAATTTTGTTGACACTTTAACATTGTTCTTTCTGTATAATAATATTATTTAAATGAATATATAATATTGTATAAATATTAAAACGTAAAAAGATTTATTTCTAAATTTTTTAATTTTATTTAAATTCTATTTTAATTTCGATTAGGCGTTGTAAGTTTCGACCGTTAATTACACGGTATTTCTTATTGCGCGCTAATTATTTAATTGGCCATTATTTCTCTAAATCGATTGAAGTAGCGACATCGCATCGTAAAGTAGCAGTTAAAAGGTTTTCTAATTATAATCATAAATCGTTCGCAACGCGATGAAGAGTTTCAGGCACGTTAGAGGGAGAGCTGTACGGACCGACGGGATTGTTCGATTCGTTGAATTAACAGTCAGTCGTGAACGCAATGGCTCTTAATAAATCCGTATCGAGAAATATCGAGCTCTAACGAGACACAGCTCGAGAAGCCGCTTTCGCGCGGAATCCGTACGCGCGATTTCGCGGTAAAAATTAATCCGTTTTCGATTTACCGCATGGAGAAACGTCGCGCCGGATGATCCGCCGGCTATAATCAACTCTCGCAGTTTTTTCCTCCGGCCCTTTTTCGTCCTCTCGCAGAACGGCGCGTCGTTACGATTTAACGAAGCTTTAGAAAAGTTGGAAACTTTCGAGAACGCAATAAATCTGTCCCGGTGCGTTTCGCCTTAACGAGCCAGTCCGCAAACTTTGCATAAAATTTCATCTTATTCGTTACGGCAGAATTAATTCTCTTTGCCCAATCGTACGTGGTCGTTCGTCTTTGTAGCGTTAGACTTTGTTTTACGACGGTGCCGTGTGTCGGGATCTTTGTTAATTAATTAGTTAAAACTTGAAATTAACTGGAGTCAACGAAACGCAAAATTAATATCCTCCTATTGCGTAACTTTTTTTCTCAAAGACTTCAAAAATTTATTGCGCAAGTTCTTTCTTGTTATATCCTCATTACATGATTACGTCACGCGCCGATACGACAAGTAAATGTTCCCTAACATTTTCCAATTGTCTAGTTGGCGTAATTCAGGTAATTTCAGTAATGATGTTATACGTGTATTACATGATCGACTAATAATTACATTTAAAGAGACCGATATTACATTAAATCGTGTGTCCCGAGTAGCACTTCGAAGGGCACGTAACTATGTAACATCCGATTTGCGATACGTATACACGCGACTATCGCAATTAATTATCATTTTTATATCCATTTGTTCTGAATTTCCAATAATATCGACTGATTTTACTTCGAGTCTTGCTAAATGGAAAAGAGAGAGAGAGAGAGAGAGAGAGAAATAGAGTTTGGATTTAAATTAAATTTACGATTTAAATCACAAGCAAAATTGTACAATCATCACTTACGCGTTTAAGTTGTTTTGATTCGTTAACTTAAATTTAAGTGAATACGAATTGTATAATAATTTATAGGCGCCGAGAAAAACTTTCGTTCGCAAATAATCTTTTATTTTTATTTTCTACTACAAACTAACGGAAGATTTTCGTTAGGAATATATAACAATCTATTCGTATCATTTACAGCGGCAGCAAAATATACATAAAAAGAACTCGCTAACTGACACCGAAAATGCCATAATCCGCTCACAATTACATATTAATAAGATATTTATATTCGTGATTACGAGACGTTTTACTACGTAGACAAACGCTTCAGTGCAAAGTAATTCTAACGTGAAATTAAAAAAATTGTTAATAATGTAACTGGTTCGAACGAATCGTTTTTCTGCATAACATTTGTAATTTTAATCTACAACAATATTTCACGATCGTCCGAACCGCATCGAATTAATCCGCCAGTTATTCACGGAACGTTGAAATTAACGCAACAACAGTTCCAACGTTCACGAAATATTGTTGTAATAAAAACTAAGCGTTCATGATATATATGAAAAGGCGAGTCTCGAAATTCTGAGGCTTTAATCCACTCCCTCGAAAAGGCAGCTGCGACATATTCGACAATTATACAAACACTAGCAGTCTGGAATTTAAATTACTAATAGCGCGATCATTCATTCAACGAATCGATCCCCTACGTTTTGACACTGTACTTTTACGAATGTTTAAATTTCAAAGGCTGTTAAACAGTATACATACAAAAGAATCTAGAGGGAAATATTTGCTTTAAAAAAAGAATTTTTTGTTTATTTTTTACGACACATGAGAGATAGATAGATAGAGAGAGAGAGAGAGAGAGAGAGAGACCTGCGTCTCGAGAGCGACTTGCCAACAACTACGCTGTCGTTTATTTAATTATTAACCTGATTGCCCGAGTCATGAGGTGCTCAGACTAACGAATATGACGCGGCTTCCCAAAGTTCCACGAAAACGAGGAGTGGATTAAGACACCGGCGCTCCCGCCATTGCGCGATCACGGGAGCGACATTTAACACTAACAGACTCTGACAAAAACAGGATACAGGTTGCCGGCCATGCCGTGGAGCTGGCTAGGAGCGGCGGCGCCATCGGCAGCTACAGCTGCAGCGGTCGCCGCGGCCGCGGTGACCCCATCGCCTGCAGCTGCACCACTCGTCCTTGCACCCAGAGCGGCGGCGAGACGGAGGTACGGATTGAGTTAAGGATCCTACCACATGTGCGGCACCGAGACAATCGTATTTAATATGTTGAAAGCGATAAACGAGCACGAACACCTCAAATTTACCCCGACCAACCTTGATCAACCGTCCCCCCCCCCCCCTCACTTTCTTCGTTCCCATCGCGCACTGACAGAAATGTTTTGTATATATAGGGACTTACAAAAAACTTTATCTTTTAATTAAAAAATTTTGTTCTAATAAAAATTTGAATTAGAATTTTAATCGAACTTCGATTAGATCGACAAAATTTTTTAATTAGCAGAAAGTTGTATTTGTAAGAAAAGTTAAAAATTTTTTTGACAGAACTCTCCAAAGAATAAAACATTTTTAACTTAACTTACAAAAATTTATATACTTTTCCCTTAAAGAATGTTTTCGTACGTCACATATCATACAAAACATTTCTCTCAGTGCGAAACGGAAGACGGCAGACGCGGTTCGAGACAAAGCGGATCTGAATAACTTGAAATATCTCGCATTACAGATAAAACGCGCTCGGTTCTTCTTGCATTTTACCGAGAATACCGAAAATCGCTTTCGATAAACGCGCCAGACGTCCAAAGCTTCTTACCGTGCAATTGTTAAATTGTTTAAATCTGTGCGCTTTTAAAAATGTTCTCTTTTCCTTTTTCATTTGTCGTTCGGAAAACCCGCACAATCGCTTTGTTCACGTTTTCGGTGCAATTAGGTCAATTTTTAAAATTAGGTCGCGCTTGGCAAAAATTTCCGTCCAAGGGAATCTTCAAGAGTTTCACGTACAAGCTTCGCGTCCGGTATACGTTTTAGAAAAAGAATGTCTTTTCCTCCACTTTCTTTGGTTAATACGAGACGAGTAATCCGCGAAGTAGAGCTAAAATTTCTCATTCGTATAAAAACACCGGCCAAGGAAATAACATCACGTAGTTTCAACTTTCTTCTCATCTACCGTAAATTTTACAAGATCTAATTACGAATATACGTCGCTCATTTAATAGATAATATTTTGATTGTATGTAGTATTAAAATAATACAATAGTATGTGAAGAATTATTTTTAAAAGAATTATTTTTGAAAATTATTATTAGGTATTCGGATACTGGTTAGAATTTTCTGTTTTATTAAATGGAGGTAATACGCGCGAAATTGAATGGATGCCAAGAAATTATGTATTTTTAGTTAATCATTGTTCTTGAAGTCCATCGTCGTTAATCGTACCGTTTCATTTTTTATGATCAAACCGGAATATTTTTCCTCGGGGAGATGGACTGCATTATAATTCAACTATGAACCATCGCAAAATGTACGCGATTTATTTAAGCTTAGACTATATAATGTATACTAGTTTTCGATTCATGCCGGTTAACGCATTACTCGTAAATTCACCGTGGGACATTATTTTACGTGTGTTATTTTACGTGTCTTATCATATCGTAAAATACCATTGTGATATATTCCATCACAATATGATAATGGTTTCCACTATCGTCATTGCGCAATTTCGCGATCCCTCTGATAGATTGCCGCGTAAAATCGGCATCATAAAATTTATTGTTGCATCGAACCGCAGACGCGTGTCCGACGAACGTTCCTTATATTATCTACTCCTTTTTCCTCTTATCGTATTTTTTCGTATATTGTCTCTCTACTTTCTACTGTTTGATAATTAATGTTGCCACCTTTCCTCTTCTCGGTGTACTCGTATCGGCAGTGTAGCACACAGAGTGGAAAGAAACCCGTTGAATATTCACTTGTGCACGAACCGCAAAACCACCACCCGAATGCTCCGCCATGGTTGTTGCATTGATGCTAGTTGGACGAACACAATACTGTTCCTTCCTTCCTCTATTATACATGTGTATATATAATATATGTATATCGTTTCTTTCTTCAGGGCACGCATTATATATCGATGTTTTCCGCCTAATTAGTCAAACTCGATCGGATGTTTAGGGAGCTCTCGGCGGCGGTCGATCTGTGGCCGGAAATAATCGCATGGATTTTCCACTAACATTTCTTACAACTACATTTTAAAGCGAATTTAATATGTGATAAAATCGACAACAAATTATTAGTTTTTGATATGATTATTGCAATAATGTTAATGTAAAAGAAAGTTAAAATTATAAGAATATAATAATTAAATTAAATCATGTTTTTAATAATTAAATTGTAACACAATTAGGTAATTATAATAAAACATTTGTATAATAATTAAAGTTGCTTTTAAGAAGGTCGCAATAATGCATTTAAAAAAAATTAGGCAATTTCTATCGAGCCGTGAAAAATTTATTTATGTCGTGTAACAATTTGCTTTTACATATTTATGATCACGCGCGCAAATGCAAATGAATCGAAATACATACGAGATGGAAACGTTTTACTTCGCGGCAACTGATGGGTTAATATTTAATTCGTAAGCTCATTGGTTTTCAATTAAATTTGCGTACCGACGAAAAGTCCATTTGTTTGCACAGAATTTACAACGTGCGGTTCAACGGGAAACTTTCGTTATCGCAAAAATTATTGATGGCGCTAACGTAACGTAACAATTTTGAATAAGGGACAAGCAGGCCAATTAAAGGATGGCGACAGCGCATTTAACTTTTTCATTGTTCGCGAATGTAATCTCTCTACTCTTCGTCGGATCGTATTATCGCCGGACCGCATATTTCCATAAATTTCGATTTTCTCCGGACCGGCGTGGCGCGGCGTGTCGGACGATCTGCCACAGCGTGCACAGTCGATTAATTAATAGCCGCTAATTGGCGTGTCACCCGCACTCGTAAAATTTGGCCGAAGACAGCAATCGCGTTCAGCATGGTTGGCTTTTAAATTCATATCCGGAATGAATCGAATGGTCGGTCGTCGCGCGTGTTGCATTCTCGAAATGTCAGTGTCGTGTGTACGAATTTTTTTTTTTTTTTTTTTTTCCCCCCAAAAATATGTCCCTCGCTTACTTTGATGTAGAGTGAAACATGAATTTCGAAAACGGATTGCGATAAACTGTTATATCGTATGAACTAGGAGAAAATGACAGCAATGCACTATATCGATATTTTCAGAAAGTCGACACGGAAGAATTGACGTAACAAACTATCAAAAAAGTGTCATTTACAATAAAATAAAATAAAAATATTTCTTTTAAATAGAAAAATTTGCAGAATATTATTTTGTAGACGTGAACTAAAGATTGTGTTTTAATAATTGAAAGTACGACTAAAATCCATAGAGAATGTACATATTTATACGCCGGCAATGTTAGTAATTACACTTCTGTGCCACAGATCACGCGAGCCTGTAGGAAAATGGAGTTCATGCAGTTGTAAACATCGGCCCCTTACACACAAACCACCTTCCTCTTTTTTGGAATGCGCCTGCTATTTTATGCATCACGCTCTTGTTCTTGACCCGCCTTTAGATAACCGGCGATCAAGCCGACCTATTAACCAACCCCTCGTCGTTGATCGTTAACTTACATTTTGATTTGCGCTAACATCACGCGCGTTACCTGCACAGTAGGTAGTTGTCTGTTGAGGATGCTGTTGATGTGCTGCTCATGTAATTCAACCTACTAGTCTAACAACAGTGCATATGTTTGTTATACTCTTTCGATGTAATTTTGATTATCAGAACTTTGAAGAGATGTGTTTTCACGATCGTTGTATTTTTTTTTTTAAATGTTGAAGAAATAAATTTATGTAACGGCATTTTATTTACAACTCACGATTAAATTTTCTAAATGAAAAATTTCGTTGTTCAGTAACATGGATTTTATTTTAAATATATGTATATATATATTGTACAATCAGTAACGTATAAATATAAGTAGATTGCAATACAAAAATTTTTATATCATTTATTTATTTTCTTTTTAAGAAATCAAAGGATTCATTTCTTTAACAAACTTTATTCTCTTCAAGGTGAATTTTTCGAGGTGAACCATGTATATAAATGAGAAAGCACTTGTTAAATCGCTCCATCAGCAGCTGATCCGAACGAGATGGCTTGGTGCCGATGAAAAGGTAGGCAGAAATCGTTAGATTTTATTGCTCCATCTTGGACCAGCCGGAGATAAAAAGGATTCTTCTCATCGCGCCGAGTTTGTTTTTCCAACTTTTTTTTCTTGTCAGATATGTCGATAACTCAACGTCGTTTGTCGTTGCCGTCAATACAACGGCAATTCATTAAAGTCACTATCCATCCATCAGGATTATTCATATGATCCCTCATTTATTAATTACATCATCTATTAATGCTCAAAACGTAAATTAAGAAATATCTCAGAAGTATAATTTATCATAGATAAATTATCTATTTTCTGGCAGATTGATATTTTTATCTAATAATATAGATAGTTGGGTCTAATGATTTAGTTGTAACATCTTTGACCTTTTTATATCTCTGCAATTTTAAGAATAATTTTTTATTATCTGGAGAAGTAATATTTTTATTCTATAAGTATCTCTCAAATCAAGGAGCATTATTTTATTCGTTTTTTTTTTTTTATCGTCTTCCGAGTGCAATTCTTCGCCGTTTTGCTATCTACGAGATTGCTGATAATAGAGTCTCGATTATTTTCCATCTCTTCGAAATATAAGGATTGGTTAATATTCCACAATCTCATTGAAATTTACCGAGCGAAAGCTTACTGCCACGAATCTGAAATGCATCACCGAGCGAGAAAGCCCTGCAGCCACCGTTGTGCATCGTCAGCTTCCGGAACTGCGCGTATCCGCGGTCTTTCTTCCCCTTACGAAAGCTGGCGTCGATCATGCAACCGGCAGCTGCTACACAATGTGAACGGATCGAGTCGTGACATCCATGTCGCCGTCTATTCAACTCCATCGGAAAAATTCCCTTCGAAAACCTCTGTAGAGACCAAATGAAAAAGACAAGCTCATCAACTTCATAGAATATCTTAAGCTGCCCCACGACGCTCAATATTATTGTATAATTAATTTGTACAATATTACTAATCCCTCCCTTTAAACAATTCGAAACAAACAGTCGCAGATTATCACAAAAGTAGAAATTAGGAAAATGTTAAGGAAATTGAAAACAGTCAGGAAAATGAAGGAAGACTCAAGGAATTTTCAAAATTTTTAGGAGCGTTAAAATTCTTGGCTTCAAACAAATTTAATATGCATACATTATATCTACACAGTTTTGGAATCAAAACTATCAATTAATAATTAAATGCAAGCACTATCAGCAGCATTAATAGTAATTAATGTTGCTGTTATTCTTTGAATAAAATTTATTATTATATTAAAATATTACTGAAAGATTCAGGAAAAATTGTGAAATTTTATTTGGAAATCGGGGAAAGGATTTTTAGGATGAGAAATTTGTTGCAATCCTGAGTCGGAGGCTTTTCAATATAGCTTCCATATATCAATAATATTGATTTAGGGCTGCTGCCTTTACATTTGGCGTTGCAATCTTCGAGAGTTCTTTTTCTTTTCTCTTTCTTGTTTAATTTTGATAAATTCGCGAAATCTCAATTGTCATCGAAGTCTGCCAGATTACCTAGCTTCTCTGACACTATTCTTCGTCGAAGCTTCGAGGATTTCACACCGATCACGCAAGCTTCACTTCAAGGCGTGTGAATTTTGCCACTCGCGGAAATCGTCCTTCTATTTACGTTATCTGTTGAAGGAAATTGTTGCGACCCTTTGCGAGTAGATCGCAAATAACGATAAAACGCACCGAAAATCTATCTACTCGTAAAGCAGCCATTTCTTCTAGATGAATTTCGTTTCGCGAAGTTTCGTAGTCGTTTCTTTCCTTCCAAGCTATTCCTGAATGTCAAATACAAGCGGAGTAGAGGTAGCGAACTTTCCTATTTTCGATTTTCTGAAGTTCTCTGCGCTCTGCCACATCCTTTCTTTTCTTACGCCGCGAGATTCTCCGGTGTTTTCTGATGTTCGTATTTACTTCTTGGGGGCGATTCTCTAAAGCCAATCTTTGATAGGAAGAACAAAATTTCCTGCTCGTGCCGCAGCTTCTCTTAGATCGAAAGCTTTCTCTGCGCTGGCAGGGTCAGATACGTTTGTTGGTGAATCGTGCTTGTTTTTTACATTGTGCTATAAGCTTTAACAAGAAGGATCTTTTATTCCAACTACAGCCAGTTTGCCCATTCCTTTCTTTTATTATATACGCACCTCATTATTAAATTTTCATTAATATTGGCTAATTTTGAATTTATTTAATAATAGAAGTTTAAAGAACTTCAATTTTATACAATTTATTACATATTGTAAAAATGTTTTAAATTATTAATATAATTAATTAAGCGATTAATTTAATTATTTAAAAAGTGAGATTTACGTAGTAATTTCTAAATTAATACGAATTATAAATATTTGAATTATATAAAAGTGACTTTTTTTTATTTTTTTCAATTTCTGAAGGGAAAAATTAATTAGAGTTTCACCAAAAATTTGTTATTAAAATTTAACATAATGAGGATGCGATATCCCACAAATGAAAAAAAAAGAGAATACTATCTCACATTAATATTGTGTGCTTGTTCGAGTTTCTCGAATATGCTAATCGATCGGCGAATAAAAACTTTCTTGATATTCAAGAAATTATTATTCCACAAATTCCCTCGCGACAGTGAAATGTCCGATGAGTCAATTCCCAGGCATATCATTCCTAAGTCTCGTAACCGGATATAAAATCAAGTTGCAAACCTCGTCTCGCCGGCTGTCGATGTGCGCCGCGGTTCCTCGAGGAGGCAACCTGGAGTCCCACGGAGTGTTCGATAACAACATAAGTCTTCAAGGTAGGCAATCTTGTGTAATTGTGCATGTGCGCGCGTGTCGCGTGTGTGTTGTTACAGCTGCGGCACTTAGAGGAGTTGCCATACAACGTGGCCGAGTAGGAGCAGCGAGGGCGACTTTCCCAACCAGCGCGGCTGCCTTGGCACTGGCCAGGAATCCGGGGCAACTTGCAGCTGCAGCTGCGGCTACGGCCCTACATCCCTTCGCACCCGCGTAAGTATCGGTCCAGGTCAGGTTGCGTCTAACCGACGTCTAACCGGATGGAGGTATTCCTGTACTCTGTTAAGTGGCATTCTAATCGGCGTTTTTAATTAAATTTAATTACATCACTTTGCGATAATTCAACCCTTCTGTCAAGGCATGAATACATGATGGGTACCTATACATCATTTTTTAAACAATAAAAATTTACTTTTTCGTGCAAATTTTATTATGACGTTTTAAGAACCTCTTCAGGGTTCAACAAAGGACAATTTTGTCTTTACTTTATTCTCACTTATATTTTTTTTGCGGAAATCTTGTGAAACACGATAGTGAAAAGGTGAAAAATTATGCCTTGGCAAAAGAATTAAGACAATCACGAATTGATGGGAGATATCGGAAAGAATGATTTTGTCGAAGTTCTAAAAATTTAAATAGATATGGAAATAATTTTATTGGATTATCAAAATAATTGTGTATGTAGAACGTTTAAGCGTTGATGACGATACTGCGAGAAGTTTTGACATTCTAATAACTATTTTAAGAGCGTTCTACATAATTATTTTGATAGTCCGAACGAAATTATATCTTCAGTTCTGTATCTAGCTAAATTTTTAGATATTCTAGCAAAACCGTTCTTTTCATGCAATGTGATAATTCGAGTTGTCACTGCACTGTTTCCATGCATTTTCAATAAAACACCGATAAACCATTAACAAAATATATATCTCTACAGGAGCACTTCTGTATGATCTCGACTAATCATTTTAAAAAATATCTATATTCTGCAGCTTGTTTGATATTTTTTGTACGTATCCTTTTTCCTTCTTGGTGAATTTTTTCTTGCAGCGAGTAATCAAGAGCGCACCTCGAAAATACTTTCCTGTTACGAAACTTTCGCGAAGGTTCATTGAACGATCAAAATAGACGTATGGTATAACGACGATAATTAATTTACGTAGCCAGGGTGTGGAAGAGGTGCGTGCATCATTAAAGTTTCGAAGGACTTTTTCGCGATGGTCTTTTTCTTCTTAACGATCGGTACTTACGTAGTTAGCGTGATTTATATGCCACTAGTTCTCCCATGCAATAAAGTTTAACTCCGCGAATTCAAACGTTAAATCGCGTTCTCGAACTAATTATGTTATTTATCTTTAATAGTATTTACGATAAATAAACTTTTTATTTAGATCTAATCTGATTGGAGGGTCCTTCTTTTCACTTTTTCTTAAGTACAAATTACATTTTCGATAATCGGCGATCACATTCTCTTTATAATTGTTTTTCCAAATTTTAGCCACGTACCGAAAATTTAATTTTCTGCAAATATCAATGACTGTTGGTGTAAACAACTTTAACTCGCAGCTCGATGACGATCATTTAAACTATATTGCGACTGAATGTGGGAGTATCGTTGAGTATATACACTCCATCACTTCATCATGCGTCGAAGATCATCGAGTAATATCGAAAATAATTGGGGGGAATTACTCGCTGCAATGAGTTTGCACGCGCCGCTCGTTAAGGCTTTGCCTGTCAATCTCACATGCGTTTGCACACTGCATGTCCACCTTCCCAAAACCTATTTCCTACAAACGCCCCTTCCGCGCACAATGCGGATTATAATTTGCGAAAGAGCGTCCGCGACTCGCTCGTTTTTCGCTAAATGGAGACTTTGAACAAGCGGAAAAACGGAGGACGCTCCATTGCTTCTCTGCCGAGGATGATCAAAGAGGTGGTACCCGGAAAAAAAAAAAAAATTTCATTTCATCCAACTGCTCTTTGACTGATTAGAAGATTAAAACGCGACTGTTGGATCATCGCGTTTTGTCGGTCATGTCGCGATGATCGCGCGCATTTTTTTGTCGAAGATTAAAAATCGTTGTAGAATGTAGACACTTTATCTTTTTTTTTTTTTTTTTAACTTTTTATCATTCCGAATTTTTAGGAGCAAGCATTCGCGTCGAACGTCAATCGTTCGTTCATTTTAACGTTATGAAATTGGACATGGCGTTGGCAGGAATGAAAAATTTGAATACGGACGAAAATCAATCTTCGGAGCCTGTTACATCGATGCACACCCCGGCCGCGAAATCGGATTTGTCAAGTCCAATATCTATATATATTGTGTGTATGTATATACATATATATGTATATATGTATGTATATATATACATTCGTTATGAATTTTAATGTAAAGACCGTGTTGTTTAATTTATAACCTGAAGCAGATTATAGAGAAGAAAATGACTTATATTTTATCTCGAATTTGTGCAACGTCACACCAGGCAGAAACAAATCTTTTTTTTTTTCAAAATCAATATAAAGTTATACTTCGTAAAACGTTCGTATAATTTCAGGAATGAATTTTGTTTACAGAGAGAAAACGGTTGATAGAAATAGCTCAAACACAAATATATTTATTCTATCTGATTTGTTTTCGAGTTCCGATAGTTTCTTTGAGTTTCAGTAAATTTTGGCATATATTGGATCTTGTATTTGTTGTTCTGACCTCAAATATCTTATATTGTCTATTTGTAAATACTTTTATGACGTTTTGGGAAATTTATTTTTTTTATAAAAGCAATCGATAGTTTCCGACACACGCAATTCGATGATAATTTATATTTGCAATGATAATATATAGGGATGCAAAATGTTGTCGATAAATGATTACACTTAACGAAAATTTATTACACAGGAAATGTACGTACAAGTATATTTGTATATTTTTACTGAATTCAATATTGACAAGGCAAGAGATATGTAACGCACAGTTTTATTCTGATAAACATTTGCCAGATATACATATTTCAAATAATAATCATTTTTTTATTACTTATTTTTTCATGACTCTGAAGGCAATATTAAAGAATCTTAAACAAAGTTGAACAGGACGAATGTTTGTGCGCACTTTTTTATCATTACCGGTATGTTGAATTTACTCCTGAAATTACGCTCGCACTTTACGAAATGCGTATGTGTGCTGTAATAGTGCTTTCGTAACTTTCTTCATTCCTGACAGGGTACAGTCAAAACGAACCGCGAATTCGCATTCCATAAAGTCGACAAATTTTTTTTCTCCATGCCTTTTTAAAACAAGATTATTACTTACTCAAGTTAAATAGACTTTTAACAACGATCTTTCCCAACGGAGATAATAGAAGCGAGCTACTTGTAAAACTAATTCCATTGCGAATGCTACTGTGCGGATGCAATATAAAGCAATCAACCTTTTCCTCGGCATAATTTATGATCTTCGCGCATAAAACAAACTTCGTTCGCATAGTCGGGGGAGGACAAAGTTTATCGCCTCTGTCGTCCTCCATTATCCTATAAAGCGCGGATTATCGTATTCCAGAAATAAATTTTCAATTTTATTCTCGAACGAACGCAATGTTTAATATGTGACGTCTATTAAACGTGCGTTGTACATTATTGAATCGGAAGATTAAAGGTTTTTTTTTTTTTTTTTTTTTTTTAAGTGACAGCTTTTAACCGAATGTCCCTATTGTATTCAATATTAAAGTCTTTCTAAATATTTAGCGTGAAAAATATGGGCAAATGTCGAATTTGCAAAATACGTTATTTTTTTTTTTAAAGGGAATATTTGTATACAAACGAAAGATATTTAATCTTTTTAAATAAAAATAATTGATGGCGGGAATTGTAACGTTAATTACACTTTACAGAGAAAATCGTAAAGTCAGAAATTCAGTAATCTCCCCACGGATGCAGTGGCGGACAAGCGGATAAACCGTTCATAACTCATTGGTGGTTTTTATTTTTTGCAGCGTTTACTACGACCCTTTCCTCGCGGCTCATGCAGCGACGCAGGATCCCAACTACAGGTTGCAGGTGAGACATTTCTCGATTTCTACTAATTCTCGCGAACAATTATCTCTCGCTTCCGGTGCACGCGACCGCAGAGCGAGCTGCGGCTACCGAGACACGAGGTACTCGAATGAGTTTTTAATTAAATCGAAGAACGCGTGTGGTTAAATGGAAACGGTGCGATAATCAATCACGCCGCGATCGCCGTCTGATAATCGGCTATTAATCGGAAAAACAAAGCCTCGCGAGCGTTGACACGTTTTCATTATGTTGCGCTAAGACATAGAACGGACATAATTAATCGGGCAATCGGAAGATTATCGCCGACGGAATCGATACAAACAAAGCGATTGGACGCGAGCTTGTAGTGGTGTAGCAACCATGCATGATTTGATAAAACTTTGATAAATTTCTTTCATGAATTTCTTTCTACAGACAATTATTTAGAACATAAGCTTCGTCAGCGAATTGTCTAATTCTAAATACCTAAATAATTAAACATAAATATATTATTGAAATAAAATTACTCGCGTAATTAATAAAAAAAAAAAGCAGGTTTATTACTATTAAATCTATAGTGTCAACTTAATTTAAGTTGCCACTACTCCTACTCAATATATCGTTATTTTTAATGAAAACAATGGATAAATTCGACAATATATAGTGCCAAATTTATCTATTGTTTGAACAGTGGCGACTTAGATAAAATTTGATACCATAGATTTAACAGCGATTATTTCTTTCCTGAAATTTATTTTCAAAAATTAATTTTTCATTACGTATTAAAATTATATCTCTATTTTCTGAAAATAAATTGACTAGAAATAATTGTTATCACAAGCAAAATTGAACTTGATGATAAAATAAACATAATCGTATCAATAATCGTATAGTATTCGTAAGATTGTCGTATTCATAAGAAGCTCGTAATATCACAAACGTCGCGATATCAACCGCTTTGTGCAAGCCCGAAATGTTCTCGACGATAAACGTGAAAGCGCAAACGGAAAACGCTTATTCGCACGTGCACCGGAAGCGGAATGCAGCGCAGTATCTGTAAGACGAGACAAATGAGCGCAGAGATTTTGACTAAAGTCCGTAATCTCTTGGTGGACCCGTTTAGCTGGAATGGCCTCAAGCAACAGCTGACGTTAGTTGACACACATTTTGCCAGGCTTGCACACACGAGAGAACGCCAAAAGAGAGAAACCGATAACAATTACACCATCCCTATCTCGCGTTCTACATTGTCCCGACCATTCGCCATTCTCATTGTATCTCATTTTTCGCCTATCTGTTTCGTTCTCTCTTCCTTTCTCTCTCTCTCTCTCTCTCTCTCTCTCTCTCTCTCTCATTCAATAAAAATCCCGATGCATCCGACGGCACGATTAATCGAAAACAGCGCGAGCACTGTTAACTATCCAGATGATTATTTTTGCTCCGATGATGCCGTCTCTCTGACACCATTCCCGCGTGAATGGATTTTACATTCAATGTATTGACTTTCCCTTTGAAAATTAACTTTTTGTCGAAAAACAATGTCGAATAATATTTACAACTATAACAAACTATAACAAACGATTGTCGACGGCGAACACTTCATTTCTTTCGGCTCGAATCGCATTACTGAGAAATCGTTTTTTATAAGAAATTTAGTTTAGTGAAAAATACATCGAAAATTAAAGAAATATTCCATGAATTAATAAAACCAAAATATTTCGGTAAAATCAAATTTAAAATTTGTTCAACCAAAAATGCAATATAAAAAGTAATTTCTGCTACATATTTTTAGTAATATGCAATTACTTTTTTAACGTATCAATAAAAACAATCTTTCCAAATGAAACCTTTAACAGGAAAGAAAAAGAAGGCAATCGATTTTAAAAAAGCTTTTTAATATTACTTTTTAATATTAAACGTTTCGAGCATTGCATTATGTATAATTTACTATCGGATTAATTTGTGATTTTTTTGTAGGGCGATCTCAAAATAAAATTCACTTTATGCGAGTTTATACGAGAGTCCTCTGCTACCTCTCGATTGCGCGGCATCTTGTTGCATCTTGTTGCCTAAATACTTCTTCCTCATACACTATTCCTTCCACCTTTGCATCATCTTTGTTCCCGTTTCTTCTTCTTTATATTAATTTTTCTCCTGTCATCTTTTATAGCTGTTTAAAGGGATGATTATTAATTGACGACATGTAATCGTGGGGGGACCAATGAAAGAAAAAGTGGATGGTAGATTACATTAACGTCGATTGTACAGACTTTTGCGTTTGCATCGGGAAAGGGGGGAATTAATTCGCTTAAAACGAGGACTTAATTCCTTCGTGTAAAAACTCGAGCTCGAGTTTCCGCCGCCCGGTATCCTTCCGGAATTTCTTTTCAGGTTTGCCGTTTGTGTTTCAGGCTAAAGCGCCCGCCCTGGAGGTAGGAATTAAGGGTCCGCCTGTTCTTCTCTCGTCTTCTCCGTCTGTTTTATCTATACACATCCCTCTTTTTCTTCTTCTGTTTTATTCAGTCTGTTCTCTCTTTGTTCTTTTCACGTTTTCGTTTGTTCGCAAGATTGAAGTGCTCACCGATTGTCGACGACTACTTAGTTAAACGTGTTTCCCAATCCACTTTTTGCTAAAAAAAAAAATATATATATATATATATACATATATCCTCCCTTCCATGAAAATCTCGTTGTAACTTTTCCTGCGACAGAAGGTCGTTTAGGGGAGCTGTAGAAGAGTATTCAGCCGACGAGGTTTTTCTCCTCCGACCATGTTGCGTTTCTTTATTTTTTTTCTTTTCTTTTTCTGTGATCCTCGATTGATATTAGCGTGAAGACAGCATGTAATGTCGCCTTTTACAATCAGTAGAGCATGCGTCGCACAGACCTAGAAATACGTCGTAGGAGGCCTATACAAGTGGAGCAAACATTTTGTGATAAATGCACGCAATTAAGTGTGTCGTTTGGAGTTCCTCAAATTTGAGGGAGCTTTGTATTATGCGGACCAGTAGACAAGTGGCATAGGCAGGTTTCGTGTGATTAGAAAGCTACGCTAAGGTAGATGGTAGCCGTACCAAATTCGTACTGATGGTGTTTTAGTTACGTTAAGCGCACCACGTGAAATATTTCTTGACAATTAACTGTAAAAAAAACATAGGAATTTTTATTATCTAATAAAAATCCAAGACTTAAATGTAACGGTCGAAGTATTTTTTGAAAAATATTTTGATTATGGGAGAAGATATTCTCAAATACGACTCGTAATATTATTTTTTTGCTATATCACACATTGATGTAAACATTCAAGCAAGTTCTATGTGGAAAAACAATTTCACTCGGGAAAACAATAAAATATCTAAAAGTTAGATATAGATCTGAAAATAATTTTGTTGAACCATCAAAACAGGTACGTAGAAATACCAAGCATGATGAGCAATGTTACAAAAAGTCTTTTTAGTAATCAATTTAAAAGTCTTACATAATTATTTTGATTCGCAAATTATTAGATTATCATATTAGAATGAATCAATAAATGTATGATACCTATTAGAGTTAACACAATTTGTTAAGATACTGTAATAAATAAATTTTCACATATTTTAACAACTTGTGTTGGCTCTGATAAGCATTTACATTTATTTATTTTGATCCAACAAAATTATTTTCAGATCTATGTCTAGATATAGATATTTCGGCAAAACTGCCATTTCCATAATACAAACTTATTTCGGAAATCAACGGAATCGATTTTGTTTAAATCGATAACCTGCCGTTCTAAAGGAGATTTTTTACACCGAAAATAAATATGTCTATAAAACCTAAACACGTGATGCAGTTGTAAATGCCGATAAATAGCAAAGCAAAGACCATTTTGCGGTTCTGAATCATTGAGCAATGATCATTTGTTGGATGCATTATACGCACGAGCAACTTTACGAGATCATCGCTGGCAGACACTTTAAAAGTCGACTTTCGACATTATGACATTATTGAGCAAATGCTTTGTTATGAATGTCGTAGAGTCAAAGTATATTGCTTCAGGAATTTTTATGTCCCTTGTAAAGAAATTTATTATGAATATATATCAAGAGATCGAAGCGCACAGATCGCGCCAGAAATTCTCGCTCAAATTCTATAAGAGAAAATTCAGTCTTAGGGGCATTGAAGCGACGATGTTAAAATAACAGAAAAGCATTATTCGCTATTTATAGAGAAATAACTAAACAAATCTTTAATCTTTGTTTATGAACGTTAAAATTCAAGAATATGTCAAACTGCGCATAAAAATTGCTTCCTCGTCGTTATATCGTATAAATTGTAAGTTGCTTATCGAATGGAGACGAATATTAAATAAATCGTTACTTTATCGATAACGTGTGAATGAAAAAAACGAGGTTAGTAACACGTAAAACGAATGCACATAAATAATAAACCAAAAGCGATTAATGAAACGTTAAATGGCGCTAACGGAGAAAGCAGGGGATTCTCGCGTTCGATGAAAATTCGTGATCGGAAAGCGTGAAGGAGTGTCTTCAAACGAACTGAGTTATAAATTGTCCAGGCGTGTGCGCTGAGAATTTTTTTTTGCGGCTAATTTGGACGGGCGCAATCTGCAAATTTGACAGCTAACATCCCGGTCAAACGCGTGCTTTTTTCGTTGCCACCCACGTTTTCATTGGTGAAGAAACCGTTCGTACGGAGAATTTACGAGCCGTCCACGTAACAGAGTCGGCCCAATTGCCAACCTCTTCTTCGACTTTGTTGAGAGACGCCGTAAATCAACGTCATCGAGGAACACACGTCATATTACGACTGACGGGCTCATCCTAGCCAGATCCGCGAGGATATTCGCGTGTTAAATGTCAACGGCACACAGCGCGAAATGGACCCATATATTCTAGCTATTTATACGAATTTTCTGCATTTCCTCCTCTTTTGAGACGTTAATCGTAAAATTTAAATTTGAAAAATATCAAAAAAAATATACAAATAATCGATAGAAAATGGGAATTGATAAAAAAAAGAAACATTGTAATCGCGTAATAAATTATTTTAAATATAATAATCTGTATAGAATTATAGATACACACAGAATAAATGATTTTGCTGAGAAGCATCTAAATTTTGATACAATTCAGGTAGATGCAGATCTGAAAATAATTTAATGGACTGTCAAAATAATTATGTAAAAAAACTCAAACATGATGAGTAATATTATAAAAAGTTTTTCTATTCTAAGAATGCAATTCGAACGCCCTACATAATCATTTCGGTAGACCGATAAAATTATTTTCAGATCTGTATCTACTTGAATTTTTAAATATTCTAGCAAAACCATTCTTTTATTAGAGTCTGTAAGATATTGAGTTCATATTGGCTTTATATTGAGTCTGTTAAATCTGTAATTAGATTACAAAATGTCAAAGCTAAATTTTAAAAAAGAAAAATCTTGCAATAATAATCGTATTCTATAAATATTCCGTAAAAATTTAATCTTGTGATCTTCAATGATTATTTTATTTTATTTTATTTTATTATGCAAGATAGATTGTTACCTCTGTATCTATACGAATAAATACTAATAAATACTTTTTAGTACAGTAAATGTGTCCAGCAACTGAGCAATAATTCACTTTTGAAAATCGCGAAAAGTTCCCGATAGGATTAAAATGTTTATTTAACTTTGGTTCGATAACTAGTTCGGCCGCACTGGTTTAATTTGCGTGTTTTTTTCCGGGGAGATCGAAATGCCATATTAAGGAAGTATTTTGAAAGTCTTTTCATTAGCTTAATTGAGGGCTTAATCGTCGGATCTACAGCAAGCTTTCCATCAGCGAATAATATAAGTCATACAGTTTGTATGCTATAATTGGCAAAAGATGTTTTTGCCTCCTTATTATCCATCAGATGTTTTTACAGTCGCAAATAAAAATTAAGGCTTTCATCTTTAGCTTGTTAGCATATACCTTAACGTTAATAAAAGGTACATAAAGAAAGAAAGAACGAAAAGATGGAAAGTCGAAGTAATTCAAAGAAAAGCAGACCAGTCTTTCTTCAATTTTCTGCTCTATTCAATTATTAAATTCAATTAGACGTGCAGAAATGTAATTTTTATTATTACAACGTGAAATGTTTGCTAATATACACGCGGAAAAGTAAAAATGTTAAGATCAGTTTATTAAAAATTTTATTTATGACACAAGCTATCCCAAATACATAGTTAAATAACATTTTAATAGTAATAATTTAAAATAATAGATAGAATATTTGTTCTCCTCTCTTCTGTTCTAAAATTTTTAAAGTTAATTAAAACAATTACACGATTATATCCTTTTTGCATTAGGAAAAATATTATCTTTCATGCATTTTTTCAAAACGCGCTCAGTAGAACTTACTTTCCACGACCTTTGTTACTGTTAGAATTTAATTGTTAAGCGTTCTCACCTGTACCACAATGTAAACAGAGGTTTCGAGTCTGCGGTTGCGCCGTTTAAACAGGCCATTGTCGGACACGGACGGAAGATACGAGGCGCGAGAAAGGACGTGAAGCGAAAAAAAGTACTCGCGGAGTCCGACCACAACGAGGTGCTGAATCGACGTAACTGCGAGATAAAAAGCTATAATCGCCAGTTTCGCGTACGACAAGAGAACACCATTTCTTGCCACGATCTCGACACTTCTGGTCGGTTGACCCCGGAAATTGGATTCGCGAGAAATTATTATCTCCTTGTTTCCGACGCTATTTCGAAAGCGAAATTCATTGCGGCCATACACGCTGAAGGGATTACGTAATTCTCACCGCAGTAAGATCGAATCATTGCGAGAAACAAACGGTGCAATTCTTTGATTCTCCGCGTGTTTTGAACAGTTTGAGAACGAAATTTCATTCGAGAAAATTTGTGGAGCAACTTGGCGCCACTCACTCCGCTTTCAATACGTCCTGTTTTCTTCCTGGTAGCAAAACAGCTCGTTCGCCGCTTCGTCTCCACCTACCCTCCCTCCCCCCCCCACTGCCTTTTTTCGTGACAAAACGTCGAATAACAACCCGTTCCTGACCGCTGAAAGTTTCTGGCGCCGACTAAATTGTGTTTTCGTCGCGATACGTGAGCCGGTCAGCCAATTCACACTGTAAGTCGCTATTTACGGGCCGTTATTTCTTCGCGATGTCAAAAATTATTGAACGCTCAATAACGCTGTCATTCTGACAGAGTTACGAACAGCTTCTGTTCGAAAGTTGTATTTCCTGTATGCATTATTAAAATTTGAAGCCTGAAACATAATTGAAAAGCACAGAAAATAGGAACAGGGAATGATAGATTTCAATCCATCAGAATACACAGCTGCTGATTGAAATCTGTTATGCTTTGTTCCTATGTCTGTACTTTTTAATTATGTCTTAGACTTCCGTTCCACATTATGCAAATATTTTATTCTTTCCATGTAAATTTATTTGAACGATCCAAGAACGATCCAAGAATAGTATTTAATATTTAATAATAAAGAGTTCGAATTTTTACGTTTAAAGTTTAAGTTTGAAAACAAAAATACATCGTCACTTTTTGTATTAATATTGAAATAACGAAATGATAATTCATCTATTTAATATTTAACTGAAGCTTCGTCGAATGGCTAATACTAAATTATACATAAAAGTTACATCACTTTTCGAACTTTAAAATTTTCAAATACCTGAATATTATCAAACTCTGAATTGATATTTTAAAACTATTTGAAAGCTTTTAATTTGATTACTTATAGCTTTTTGATATTTTTACTCGATAAAAATTGATTTCAAATTTTGCAACAAATTGTAGGTTAACATGTTTTGAAATTGTTGGACTTTTTTTTTATATTATCGGTTTTTTATTAAGCCTGCAATAATTTATTGATTTACGCGAGCAATGGGCAATGCTCGGATTGTGACATTCTTTTACAACTCTGTGCGAGCAATTACCTAGATTTAATATCTACAAATTTTTGAAATATATTTCGCGTCTTTTTCTTTTATTAATAACGAAATAACGGATTTTACTTATTAGTACGGACGGTATAATAATACTCGATGTTTCGAAATTATGATTATGGCAGTGCTGTAATATTCCTTTTGCATCGTCGTTCTTTGTGTTAATATTGGAGTAATAAAATGATAATTCATCTATTTAATATTTAACTGAAGTTTCGTCGAATAGGTCAACATTAAATTATACATAATATATTAGCAATTACATGGAATAATTTATATAGAATACAGATTTATTAGTAAATATATTTACACACCCGGCGATTTTTTTTATTAATTACTCTTTAATCTTATTTTTTATTGTAAAATATTTAGTCACATATAAATTTAATTAAAATCTATGAAAAAAAACAAATTTTATCATCCATGTAGTATAATATAATTATAACTTT
>NW_017305536.1:6427468-6443962 GCF_001594115.1 Trachymyrmex septentrionalis | reverse complement strand
TTATTAAATAATTATTATAATTACTGTATAAATATTATTTATAAAAGAATATCTCAACGTGTCCTCTGTAATATTGCACAAGATTACGTATAATAATATATTACAATAAATTAACGATGTGGTCCGACAATGGAGTTTAAAACGAGACTTAATCCTCCCAGGCTTTTAGGAAGCACTCATGACACGATAGTGTTCGAGCAAACTGCATTCGGGTTTAGGTCAAACGCGCCAATGGTAATGCCATGGAAATCGCAAGCATCTGAGTGCGCTAGTGTTACGTTATCGCGTAATGGGATATATATACGTCGGTGTATCGAATTGCACATCCTAGATGCATGCACGTAGGTCTTCCCGCCATCATCCTGGCGCCAATGAGTGCGCTCTCAACAGCCCTATCTTCATCGGGCATAAATCCTCTGGTCCATCGAGCGAGATTTTGATGCTGCGTGTAAACATTTGTGTGGTTCACCGTTTAAACATCGTAGATATTTCCAAATACTATAGACGATCTTTTTGACGTGAGACTCACTCGAGCGAGTTTACTTATTACTTCAGGCTACAATAGCTACAACATGGTCGACACATTAGAGAGACGAAAGTGATTTATTGTTATACTACTGGTATCAGGAATTTTCTTAACTTTTTGCTTGTCTCTACGTTTTATTATTAAAACTTCGTTCCATTTTGAATTACTTAGGCAAAAGTATTTTCGAATATATTACTTTGGAAGACACTTAGAATAGTTTCCTTTCCATCTGTCAGGCTTACATCGAGGTTGAAAAAAAGGAGCCCAATAATTCGTCATCCCAATTCTTTCCTATTTCATATTATATTAGTAGTTTTCAAATCTTTTAACTTGCACCGTGGCTATTTTCATGAATCTTCATGTTGCATGAAATTTTTTTATTATGTCTCTCCATTTATATATTCGTTTTTTTTTTTATCCAAATTGTTTAATATGGAACATACAAAATATTTGTGTCGAAAAAATTTAGAATTATAATTTGACATTTCATTCGACATTTCAGTGTGTACGAAAAATAGTTTCGAAATTAGTAAAACGATGAAACATTTTTATTTTTAATATGTTTTTGTATTTTAGGATTCATAATTAGAAAGTGGAATGTTTGCATTATCGCAAAATATTCGATAATATAGCCGCTTGATGTCATAAAGAAATTGAATATCATCAATTTCGATCAGATCATGTTCCTTGTAAATAAAACATCCCTCTCGAAGCTTGTATAAAATACAACTACGAGTGTCACAGTTAGTTATATGCTCGAAATGTTTGAATATCCATGCACTGACATTTTTAAAACAGCGAGAGAAATGTGATGCAAGGGATTTCGACAATATTTTTTAACTGGTATATATTCAAGCCTGAAAATGTCACTTGGCTGTGTTGCATCTCGCTGTTCTATTGATGTCGCAACGAACAACGCTGATGCGTTTCACGTAGTAATTGCACATAGAAAACGTTAGCAAACAAAATTAGTACATTTCATTTATTCCGACAGTTTATTACTTTCGTGACTTAAAATGAATATGAAATAAATTTTATTTTATAAAATAAATATGAAATAAATTGTAGAATATTAACTCTTAAAAATATATAACAAGATTTGATAAGACTGCAAAATATGTGCGCAGTAATAAAAAAAAGATTTCTGAATTGCAAAGAAATTCATTATAGTGATTCTGTTAATGTTAAAATTGCAATTAATATAATCCTAATCATTTTGAACATCTTGTAATATTTATTTATTGCATAACAAAATTACACATGCTGATGTAATCATTCATAGTTGCGTTCTATTGATGTATATTCCCAATAATTAAATCATTTCTAACTAAAACTTTTTTTTTTGTATACTTCTCTTCCGCATTTAGTAGATCATTGATCAATTGGGGGTACGATTGGAAAAGAGTGCATTTATTTCAAATTTCTTATTTGTGTGTTTATTGGATATCGTAGAAGTATTTGCAGTTTTATAGACAATGGCTGTAATTGAATACATTTTTCCCACTATTCCTTTTGCCGTATGCCTCTTTTCCAGCCGCAATTGACATTTTCCATTTAGAACTGCAGATTAGAAAGCTACGTTTTCTGTGTGCAATAACACGAGCCTCTAGGAACGATCGTATTAGTATCGTTTCTCGCTGAGATCATCCTCTCTGTCTGTCTTCGAGCTTGCTTGAGCCTTGCATGGCGGGTCATGGTTGTTGTTTCAGGCCGCGGCAGCGGCAGCCGCAGCCTCACCATTGTTGAAGACACCACTATCAACGGCACAGCAGGCTACATACGCAGCTGCAGCGACCTACACGGCGGTGGCTGCGCGCGCATACGGCGCAGCTGCAGCTGCGGCACAACCGGTCGCAGGATATGCCGCAGTCGCGGGGTAAGTGCACCACATTTTCACCCGAGGAACCCTCGTGTATGTACTCTCACTCACCACGAATCCTTCAGGATCTCTCTTTCTCTTCCTCGCTCCCTCTTTCTCCCTCCCTCTCATTCGATATACAGAACGTCCCAGATTTAGCGAGCCAACTTCCGCCTACGGATTATTTAACGAAAACTGGAGCCAATTTTTTTGGCGCGTGTGTAACTTTTATATTTAATTATATATCTACCACTGATACCTATTTAATTAAATATTTGTTCGAACGAAGTACGTGCAAAATTCAATGAAGAATTGCTCCGAATTGATTAAATGTGGCTCGGTAAATTTAGAAATTTCTCTCGTACGATGCCAAAGATCTCTCCAAAGAGAAGAAAACTTTTCGAACGTGTTCCCTTTATTCCTCTTAGAGAAAGGGAGCTTTGCAACTTTTCTTCGTTGAACGTGCTTTTTTTTTATGAGATCTCAAGATTTTTTTTTTTTTGAATGATGCTTCATTTATTTGGTATAAATTATTTATAACTTGTTATTTGACGCTTATTATATTGCTATATTATGTTTGGAGCACTATATAACGTTGTATTATCGTATTATAATGTTTCTCTCTTATATGTACTTGCAAATTAATTAACATATATTAATATATATTAGCAATTAATATATTATTGCAATAATTATGTAATGTACATTTTGAAAAATACTTATGCAATTAAGACAATATGACAACTTAATAAATTAGAATTTATCATTATTAGATGGAATGTTCACACTTTTTGGTAAAAGCATATCATAAGCTTATTATTCTTTAACAACTCATTTGGTTTATTCGAAATTATGACATGTTATCTTCATTATCAATATGAAGGACATGATTCTCCCATCATAGTTGTGGTCTGTATGCCGTCTCGTAGTGGCATGCAGATACACATGTATAGATTGAGGGACGCTTTGAAGTCACCGGCTCGACCCCATTACGAGAGTGAGGTCAGAATGCATATCATGTATTGAGCAATGAATTACCTTCATCTCACTATCCTTGACGATGTTCATTATCAACATCCTCCTTTATATTTCCCAGCAACCTCCATGTTTTTCTCATCCCTCTTTCAACGTCACAAAATACTAATTCTCCAGGAGAATTATTTATTAACAAAATCGTAACACGAAGAGTCCGTTCCTTGCAGCAAATCCCGACGTCGCGGACGACCTGTTAGGAGTCGCAGATTTGTTTCCGAAATTCAGACCCGTCCTGATAGTCCCGTCGAAAGTCCAAACCGTTCCTCGAGAAGCACCACTTTCCAAGAAACCTTAAAGCGCGCTTAATGCACTTCGCGTCGGTATCTTGCGTCCAACACAAGAGGAATATCAAGTACAAATATGAGTATTAGAATCGATTTCATATCTAACGCGTTCCATACGTACGTATGTAGCTTTCATTTCTCACTCGGAATTGTTTGTATGTGAAATTACTTATATGTTTTTTTTATATAATATGACTAATGAAAAGCTTTCTTACTTCTTTATTAAACAATTGTGTTGTTCTAATAAAAGTTGATTACTTTAATTAAATTTTAATTAGAATACAATTTTTTAATGAAAAAGTAATAGTTACATATCAACAAAATAAATGGTTATACGTTCCAAACATTTCTCTCTTAAAATCTTATATACGAGAAAGAATGATATATATATATATATATGCTATCCTACTTTAACTTATACTATCTTACTCTATGATTTTAATTGAAATTACTGACAAGGAAAAAAATGATCATTTTGTTGAAATATATTTAAAAATTTAGTTTGATGCAGATCTGAAAATAATTTTATTGGACTGGCAAAATAATTACGTAGGACATTCAAGCATAATGAGCAATGCTGCAAAAAGTTTTGACATTCTAACAAATTTGTGCCATGCGTTCTATATAATTATTTTAATGGTCTAACAAAATTATAGTAAAATTTATATATTTACATGAAAGTTTTATCAAAATAATTCGAGTAGTTTTCGAAATTTTTTGAAGAATAAATGAATTTTTTCCTTTAATTTGAATACCTTTGAAACTAAGTTGTTTTAGACATGTGAATTTTTCGTTTTGATTTAATATGAGGAATCATCCCTTAAAATCTTTTACAGTATTTAACTACCATCTTGTATACTTCTCTTTCTCATATAAGGATTTTGATAAAATCGCTCGTTGTCAGACTCTGTTAGGAATCTCTATACGTTTTGATTCCATATTTCCTCTTTCAATTTTCTTCAGGGAAAACAGTGAGAGAAATCGGAAGAGTAAAATGCGCGTATGAAATCGTTCGACTTCAGCGAATCGAAAAATCCTATCGATATTAACAATCATTTTTTTATTGTTCTTCCAGCTACGGGCGTGAATACGCCGATCCCTACCTCGGACATGGCATCGGACCTGTAGCGGGTTATGGGGTAAGAAGGAACTTCGATTACGAAGTGTACTTTTACGATTTCATTTAACGGTAGTGCCGTTAAATCGCGCACATAGATCTCTCGCGCGCGTACCACCGCCGTATGAAAGGAGAATGGAGCACCCCGTTATTACGTCATAAATAACAAGGAAAGACCACCTCGGCTATGGCGCGTTTCACTCACATATGAATTATTAATGCCAGGAATTTTCAACTTACGGGAACTGTGTCGCGACGAAAGTTAATGGTTTGTGCTCCCATCGCACGCATTTATCCTCAAATGCGACTATTCGGACCTCCGCGCCATGCCCGGTCTCAGTTTGCTCGGTGAACGCGAACCAGTACGTATTGTGTAAACGACAGGATGGTCAAACGAAATGGGTATGCACACCGTGCTCGGAAGGAGTTTAATCATTCCCGACGAACTCAATTTAACGGAGCGAAAATTAAATAAGTTTTTAGCTCGATCTCGTTGGTTTTCCGAATAGATGGTCCTACGTTACACCGCAGCGTTGCAACCGTAAATTGAAATCTTACATAAAACACCGCTTTATTTGCCATTTATCTTTGGACGGTGCATTTTTCAGCCCTCGAAATGAGATCTTGAGATAAACGGTTGCATTCAACGCTAATTGCGCCACGGTTTATACGTTAGTTTGCGCTGTGTATCACATCAAGATGGTATCTTATGAATTTTTATCCCTTGCAGGCAACTGTATACAGAGGTGGCTACAATAGGTTCACGCCATACTAAATGGATCATTAGTAGAACTCAAGAGCCTTCCAAGTTATACTCAGCAGAACATGACCAGACACGAGTCGACACAATCATCACCGTCATTTTTGTCATCATCGAGATCATCCACGAGACGACGAGCCTGGACCCTCCCTGACTCGCTGATTTCACTTTCCAACTTTGTGACTCAAGGTCATCGTGAAGATGCGAAATCCTCGACACCGAAATCGAAACAGAACTGTTATTAACGTGAAAAGCACAGTCGTGCTTTTCTACGTCAAATCTTTAAATAGTACCTTCGAAACTACAATATATAAGCGATAATTGAAATAGGCGAGAAAAATCTGTCTGTAAAAATGCAACAGCAGCGTCGAGGTCGGCGCATCAAAGTATCGAGTCGTGTTCGGCCGGAAATCGCCTTTAAAGTTGCCTCTAAAGTCGCTCCCCTGCCAGCAGCTATTCGCAGGGGGGAGTCTTCTACTTGATTCCGTTTCCATCTGATCAATTGGTCCGAGTAAATTATACTGAATTCCAAATATCAAAATTGATATAAAACTAATGGTAACTGCTTCTCTTTCGAATTTTACTCTGCACAAAATTATTTTCGATAATACCATCACGTTTCTCTGTATTTGTCATATATTCTTCTTTAATACGATATCAAGCGTTTTAATCTTGCGAACAATTTTATGAGCCACTAAATGGAATATATAATAGTAGTTATTTTTCTTTCTCTCTCTTGTTTATAGTTTCTATAAAACGCATTCATGTTGTGATATTATGTCCGATACGATGCATGATTCATGCAGGTTTGCCTATTTACTGAAATACTTGTAATATAGCTGTATATTTGTTGTAATTATTTCTATTTAAGTCAACGTTGCACATTACGATTTGCATTCATAGTCTAAATTAGCAGATAGTGTTAATAATTCGAAGGGGCTGCCGAATCGCGCGCGCGAAGAAGCCCTAAACAATTCGCACAAATATCATAGTACAGTCTTACGCACATGATTTATTTAGATGAAAATAAAATAAGCAAATGCGCGATTATTGAATTATTACCGTAAAATGATATAATATACTTTGCTGCAGTATAAGATATAATTTCTCTACGAGAAATTGACGAATGGCAGCGAGGCATTGACGATTTCAGTCGACACGAACCGACACAAGGTGATCCGAAAAAGCGAGATCTTTAGGTAGCTAGTTTAAAAAAAAAAAAAGAAAGAAAAACGACCTAGAAAGAAATAAAGGCATCCATGTGACCGGTAGGGTTTCTATGCCAAATATGTGTGTATGCGCTTTCGCGCAAGTGTGTATGCGTAGGTTTACGAACCAAAACTGTTCTCAGTAAACTTAAAGGAGTAGCTGAAAATGAAAGAAGACAGAAACAAGAACTGCTTAGACCTCTGAAACAGTATGCCGGATTTTAATTGCACAGAGTCTAATCGAATTGATTTTTTTAATTACAATAGCGCACTTTGGTTTCCATTTGTCTCCTACAATTCAATCAATGTCTCGTTCCTGAAATCTTATTCTGAAAAATTTGAACTATCTCATGTCTAATTGTTTTTATAATTTGGTCAAAACATGAACTGAATGCATCGTGTATCAAATAATAATAGAAGGATCCGTAGAAGAAAGGCTGCAAAGATCCGTTTTAATTTTTATTCTCTGGAACTGAATTTGAGATCTGTAGACTCAATTCCACGTTATGTTATTAGTCGAAAAGTTCCGCACAGCAATTTTATCGCATCCTTTCACGTATCATGTAAGAATAGAACGGCAAATACGGTTATATTGTCTTATCAATGCTTCTTCCCTCTTTTCCGAGAAAAATCCGACATCGAGTTTGTCACGCGATAACCAACCCCCCCCTCCCCCTCCCCTCCCTAGTATGTATTACTTATTTATTTAGTTAAGTGACTGAACGAACATGACAATTTTCTTTTTTTACTACAGTAAACATTAAACAGAGTTCACCTCATAATCGCTAAGCGCAGAATCTCAACGCCAATGAACGAGAGCATAGTTATAGTACATAAACAAAGATAGACTTGTAGAATACGTTTCTTGGCGTGAACCGATCTTGCAGGGCGTATCACGAATGCACTATCCGCACGAAGTTCTATCCGCTACGCTAAAAGGAAAGAAGATCCATTACGCTTAGGTCACTATTAACCGGCAAAATCAATATTGTACAAACATCTCTAGCATGGACGTTGCATACTTAGCAGATCGTTTCGGTTCCTCGATGTCGAAGTGACGCGCGTGCGTGCTTGTAAACCGAACTCGTCTTCATGTCACAAAGGATGATTAGGTCCAGCTAAATGAAATGTCGACCCAGTTGTAACAAAATACGTCGAGTAATCGAAAACGCCGATACGGATAGACATTCAATAACGTGAATACCACTTCTCTTTTTTTTTTTTCCTTTTCGAACTTTTTAGTTACGATGTACCGTAAACGATTGTATCTTGATATAAAACTGTATATTAGGTAATTTTTATATTTATATTTAAGGTTTTCTAGAAATTTTTTGTTGAGCACACATATCTTTTTATATAAATATATTTTTCGTTCTCTTGGGGAATTGTTAGTTTATTGATAGATTATTATTTTTATGATCAATCGCTGTCCATCTCGGTTTCTATTCAAATCGGCGTTCTCGGTCACTAGATTTTTTTCTTGTGACACTGCTTCCTGATCGAGTAGATATACCGGTGCGCTATATAGAAAGTAAAAGATACTCTATTTGAGAGTAATGCGAAATGGAAAAAATGGTACGCACATTAAGTCGAATGAGTGATATCTCTGTTAAATTAATAGTTAAGCGAGGATTTATCGTATATATTATACGTAAGAGTATAAGATACGTTGCGCCACGATACAAGAATAAGAAGGCGTGTAATGCGAACTGATACAACTGAAAAGCGGAGATTAAAAAGAAAAAGAAAAAGGAGGAAGGGAGGAGCAAGAAAATAAGCAGTGTGAAATAGCCAAATATGACAAAGATGTTTTAGAAAGTACGGCAAGTAGTTTGGCCGTCGTTACGTTTTAATCTAATCTTCAACTAGGACTATAGGTTAAGCTCTAGAACTCGAGGGCGCTCGAGGCAGGATGACAATTTTCTCTTTTTTTTTCCTCTCGCGAACGTCGTGTACATGTACATAGATCAACATAGATTTTTCGAGCACAAAGATCGTGGAGGAGCGTGCCGAGGAACACACTATAATTTAGAAAGTACTTTAAACGAGCAAGCGGAAGAAGCCCATTCAGACATACTCATGATTCTCGTAACGTTAAATTAATGAACGTAGATTAATTAATTGATTACACAGTAAATACGTAAAACCGGGACGGATTTTGATTTGGAGGAACGTGATGTGCGTGCTCGTCTTACGTGACGGTTGTCGGATTGAGGGTCGCGAAAATCGTCGGTTTCTCGGTAGATGCACACATCCCCTTCCGCGTAAAAGATAATAGCACAAGAAACCGTATGCGGGTTCGGAGGAGAAAAAAAGAAATCGTACGAATAAGCGTTTGTGGAAATAGAGATTTTTCGCAGCCGCACCTCAACGCGGGTGAAAGCAAGCACACAAGAGAAAGAGAGATTCTGCGAGGTTTATCTCTCCCTGTATATTGTACACTGTAATTACAATTTATACTTACTCGTAATCGATAATTTTATCGATAGGCTATATTAATATTAGTGGCTAGCGTAATAAGTCAAGCTCAAATTAGCGAGACGGGAGAGGCGCGAGATACTTTTTTTCCCCTCGCGGTTTCGTCGCGTCCCATCTTCATAAATGCACAACTTCTTTTCCTTGATTGTCCCCTTCTTTATGCGCGTTATCGTTGCGAGCAGGCCTATCGTACAAGATGTTCATAGAATCTAGAGGCTAGATCAGCTCTTTCTCTTTTTCTCCCCGCCTTCTGCCACCCTCTCACGTCTCTATTCTTTATTTCTCCTTTTGAATATTGGAGGAATATCCCGTTAATGGATTTTGTTTCCAACCAGTTGCTTTCTATCGGGAAAAGGAGTTACGGAAGGATAATGAGATTCTTTCGGCTGTTAAAAAAAAAAAACAAAGAACGCGACATATCTAGATGATAATATAATTTACGAAGAAGTGTAACATCACTTTTGCCAAATTTCTGCACATTTATGTGTGTATCTTCAGATATTCTCCGAATTTCCCTCCCTCTCTCTTTACGTCATTTCAGTCTTCGACCTTCGTCGAGCGTACCTTCCTTCTCGGATTAAAGGGATTGTTTTTCTGTGCACAAACTAATCCATATTTTTCAAATTTAAATGGCTTATAAAATTTCAAAACATACGGATTAGAGAACGACGTGCATAGAGAGGATCGCTTTTATTCTGTCGAACAAACGACGGACGCAGGCGAAGCGAATTCTTGAGCCTGAATTCTCAACTCCGCCGATGATTAATTTTTACCCTCGTCGATGATGAGACCCAGAGCTAGTGAAATCGCGCAGTGTAACATAACTCAATGATACGCACCGTACATTATACGTATAATGATTAATTAACAATAAATACCGTAAAGGGATTTTTAAATGAATCTAGATGAATACGTGACTACATAATGACACATCTTACAAGCAACATATCCTAGGTATTTGAGCAGGGCGCTGCCGGAGTATCCATCCCGTTTTTGTCGTACGATTGTACGATCGACACGAGGACGAGCATATAATTTGATCGACGTCTCGAAACCGAAAACTGTTTCGAACGGACGCGGCAGCGCCGTGCCATTCTTTTCGAATTATTGCAAAAAAAAAAATTAATGAAGGATGTTCCATGACATTAGGACGTTATTATTGATATTTCTAGCAACGCGTGCGTGTAAAGTTTAATGTATCTGTATATGAAACATGATGCGTGCCTGCGTATATGTGCTGTGTGTGTGTATGTGTGTGCGTGCATGACAGATGAGCGAGAAACTCATACCCTTTCTCCACAAATCGGTAAAATCAAGAGCACGAATTAATTAATCGTTGTAAGGTAGCACGAAAACAACAAAATGACAAATGAAGAAGAAATGCCCAGTGATATTTGGATCGCTGAAAAAACCCGAAACAGCTAAAATTGCCACCTGTTTTTTCCGCTTCTCTCGCAAATGTAAAAAAAAAAAGGAAAGAAATCCACAAAGAGAAACGCCGTTGATATCTTCTGTGTCTCCTTGCGGATTTCCTCTTCGAACCGCGCATAAGCGATTTGTGCGGGCCGACAGTTCAACGCAATAGCGAGCTCGCAAGAGAAATTAATGGAAATCGGTAAAAGAGTGAAAAAAGAAAAGAGGTATAAGAGAGGAAGAATATACGGTCAACTCGATGAACTTTATTTGCAAAATATTGATAGGAATATAAGGTGTGACTCGTGACACCTTTATCATTGTCTGATTTGATGATATTTTGTAAGTCTGGACCAGTTGTTAGGTTCTTATTAATCTCATAGCAACTTCTTATGGCGTATTTTCTCTGTATATTGTCAATGTTTATTATTAAATATTTTTCAAATAAACCGATGTCTCTTTTTTTCGCACCCTGTCTTTATACCCACACAATTTTCGCAAAGATATAAGGTTGACTAATACGCTTTTATAGTTAGAAGCTTGTATTACATTTATAGTAGATTTTATTTTTAACAACCCGGATATTTTGCGAAGTATAAAAATTTATCATTCAAATTATAGTTATGTCAGTTTTTGAGAATTTATTTTTTTGAAATCTGACATTTTAATATGTGAACTTCATATTTGCACGCTGTCTTTGTAATATTTCGTGTCATTTAAAATAAAAAACGGAATAAGAAAAATAATATAGATAATATGGATTTAAATATTAGATAATTTTAAAAACTCGTAAATGTTAGAATATAATGATGAAAATATCGATAATAAATGCGATTAAAACCGACAAGAGAGTGGCATCATGAAAATTTAATCTAAATAGCAAGACTACTTTTAAGATTTGTTTTCTTTAACAAAATAATCGTAATGCTGCGTGTGTTAATGTTTCTATTGCATTTTAGTACTATATCTGACAGTGAACAGTATCAGAATAACGTAAAATCTAAGTGAATGAAAAAGAGCTAATAAATTGTTTGCAAAGAATTTTTTTCTTTAAATATTATTTTATGCATTATGCAAAAGATTCGAGAACGTTGGAACAAACGGAATTTATTAAATAACGACGAAAAGAATGAGTGAATCTCACAGAATTAGAAAACCGGAACGTCATTTTAGCAAAATGTGTAATAATTCTTTTTTATGATATTCTGTATGCGATATTCTTCTTAACGCATTTTGGCAAAATATCTAACAGCAAACAATGTTAGATTGACGTTACATAATGTATTACAAATTATTATAAATAAATAAAAAAAGTGACGAGACGAGCTTATCGACGTTAGAGGTTAGATACTTGCGAGAGAATTCAAATTGTCACATAAATACATATACATTTTCTAAAAATTATTTAGCAAATTAATTAACAATATATATTTCGATTTTTCGCCGAAAACAAATAGATGGTTTCAATTTGTTAAATAATTATATCTCAGTATAAAGATTGTAGTCGCGTTTTGCATTCGCGTAAATTATTTGAAGAAACATTATTAATATTTATACATACGTTAATAATTAAATAAATAGAAAATTTTAACACTAGATTATAATTAAACAATAACGAGAATTTAATTATGCACTTAGAGATGCTTAAAGATAATTAAAATAAATAATATTGAAGGATAAATTCAGACGGTAAAGTAGGCAAGATTCAAGTTTTATCTTCGACAATATTATGTCCTCGAAAATCACGGAAAAATCGCCTCAAATATTAGCAAAGCATGACAAGTAAGGAGGCATTGTTGGAGGTATTCTGGGGCGAGTTTTTGGCGTCAGAGATTCCCGAGAAAATTACTACTGCTTATTAGGAAAACATGTTGAGCGAAGAGGTCGCAGGAGGTATTCCAGGAGCGCCACGGCTATCCCACTCTCGCTCCCCTCCGTAGGCGTCACCGATACCGCCGACCAATGAGAACGCTGGAGAATTTGCGTGGAAGAGGAGGAGACAGCGTCCCCCTCAAATAAATCTACCAATTACCGCGTCGATATAAGGAGGGGAGTACACCCAGTTTCAGAATACTTCCAACTACCTCCTTGCTTATCCTGTTTTGCGAATATTCGAAGCGATTTTTCCGAGATTTTCGACGACATAAAACCTGATTCCTGTCTAACCTTACCGTTAAAGTTTATCTTTTCATTAATTTTAATGATCTTTAGCGTCTCTACGGATGAATAATTAAATATCCATCATTGTTTAATTATAATTTATTGTTAAAATATTATATTTATTTAAAAAAATTAAACTAGTTATTAATAATATTCTTTTAAATAATTCATTCGAACAATAAGACGCAACAATAAATTTTGCACACTAATAATGTCACTTGCGATATAAAACAATAATAAATATCTATTTGTTTCCTTAAAAAAAATGAAATATATGTCTTATTTCCACACCATAGACTTGTTTCTTTCGAAAAAATAAAATGTATGTTAACTTCTTTCGAAAAAATGAAATGTATGTTGACTTATTATGTTAATTAGCTTGCTAAAAATTTATTAATAAATAGAAAATATATGTACGTATCAATTCTCTGTAAAAAATGAGATATTTGAGTTCTCTCGATACCTATCTAATTTCTAACCTATCATGTCGGTATCGTGCGCTTCGCCATCTTATTCTATTAATGATTTACAGAGATATTTTTTTTTGTTATATAAATTATGCAAAAATATTGAAGCTTTTCACTGTCAATTTGTTTTGCTATAATAAAATCATAAGGAAGATTATCAATTTAATAATATATATATACCTATCATTTAATGAGAAAGATCTATAAGTATCTATAATTTCTAGAACTTTTTATTGTTGAATCCTATTCAACAATCATTAACAAATGTATAAAATATGAAGATATTTTTCGAAAATTGTCCAATTAAACATCGATACATAGAGCTTTGCTTATCTATTTTTTTTTCGTTTCGTGCAATAATATTTCACAATTTTAGCATTAAAACTCATTTTTTTTAAATTGTATATAAAATATCTATAATTTAAATTTAATTTAATAATTAATATCCTTAGCAATTTGTCTCGCAAATATATTTACATACATCAGTGACATATTAAGATAATTAATTGTCAAATCTTTTGCAAAAATATGTATACTTATCATTAATAATTACAAAACATTGTTAAAAAAAAGATATCCTTCAATTATGTGTTTCAAATTTAATGTCTAAAGATTTGCCTCTTTTGATTAAATTTATACATAAAGAATTAAGAAAGTTACACATAGTTAAATAACAGTTAATGCAGTTCAACATATTCATGGTTACTATATTTTATTTCAAACGTGTTATATATAAATTATCAGAAAAATACAATAGCATAATCGTAATATATTATAAATGTTAAACAATCCTGAGTAATTAATCTACATAAGGGACAATCGAAAAATTTTTAATATCTCTATCGTTTGAATATCGAGCGAATCACTGGAACGAATCGCAATAATAATCGCAGTAATAATATATAATATAAAATACAATAATAATATATAAACAATCCATACACACGATATATTGAGAATTGGAGACGAAGGGGAAGGAATTAATTGTCTTATATTTTATTAATGCTTAATAAAACGTCATAAACTATACAGTATTAACATCAAATGATCGCAATCCGAAAAACATTTACACAATGAGAAGATGCGATAATACACAGTGCAATGCCATATCGCTATATTACGTGCAGTATCTATACATAACAAGAGCGAGAAACAAACGTAAAACGATCTTTTCGTTCTCGATTAACAAACTAAAAAATTTCTTTTTTTCCTTTTCACTTATCCAACCTAGTGTCAGAAATATCTTCTCTGTGTAATAACCAGAAGTGCATAATTTATAAAATATTTGTGTCTTAAAGATAACAAACTTAACGGGATCCCCTCTGGGAGAGGATAGATGTACGCAAGTATAGAATCAAATTTAACCAGCGTAAAATGGAATCTTTCGTTTAACTTGACAAATATACTCAACAAATACAAACCTTCAGAATCACGAAAATCTAATGATTTTAGACATTTAATTATTCGTATTTCAACGCTTAGAAATATTATTTCCTTTGACAATAACCATAGGATATGTTTCACACGAAAAATCAAAGCGTAATTTCATTCATCGAATACGCTCAGCCGATACAAATTTTTAAAAGATTACGGAAACCTAATACATATTTATCCTTGGTCCTATATATTTTTACATCGAAACACAGTTCTATACTACATTATAATAGGCTGCCTCTCTCACGACGGTTGTATACATGATTCGTAATACACGTTTTCTTAATACACGTTCGTTTTTAGCACCATTAAACAAAATATCGTGAAAAATTTCGCACATTTTGCGTTTTGCGATAATTAATGCCCCGAAATATGTATTCCAAAATCGCAACATTCGCGGAAAGTCAATTGTAGCAAAAAGTTTACTCGCAGCTAGCGATAAAAACCCCCTTATCAAAGTCTAAATGCAATATCAAAGAACGGCCGCCCGCAAAAGTGACGTGACGTGAGTAAATACGCTTAGAAAAATTTCTTGGAAAAAATTCTGTCAAAAACGACCTATCTCTCTCTCGCAATCGATAGGCCCGCGATGAATTCTCTTGACATTACGAATTTTCACATCGTGGAAGAAGAAGGGATTGCGCAATCCGTCCTCTTCTAATAATTGGGACCCGTTTCGGCTATTGAATTATGTTTACTTAATAAACATGTTCAATATTCACGACGAGCGCGATCGGTGTATCAACTTTGGTCCATCAAAAATCATCCTAGCTTCACATGATTCTCGTACGGCAGTGGTGAAATTGTCTGTATTCACACGAATAGTAGATATCCGAATGGTCCGTGTCTCATCGAGCGTTTTAAAAATTATTTTTACGATTCCATTGTATGTATTATATATCAAAATATCTCCAGTCTTATGGTTTCGAAAGAAGAAACATCAGAACAATATTTCTTCTTTTATTTCAATATTATAAATGATGTCCAATGTTTTATTATCCGGACTGCCATAAATTTTGTTTGTCAAATAATTCTAAATACGCCAAATGTAATCGCTTCGACCATTTCTGTGAACGCACACGTACTATCTAATTATTAATCAGTGAAATAAAAAAAAGAAGAAGTTCAGAGCTCAAAACGTTTTTTCCTCTCGGCAACCATGCCTACGGCGGGTAGAGGAGGGTGAAGTGGATGATGGTAACTCGGTGTGGGTGTCGGAGGTAAGCTGCGACAACTTCTGCTGGACCATCTCACTGCTGGAGACCTCATCAACTCTGTAATGTATAAACAGATGACAGAACTTGTCATTATTCGTAATTATAAAAGCGTCTGAAGACAACTGTCTCAAGATATCAAGATATAAAGCAAATGAAAATCATAAATATAAAAATTTATAATGTAGCACGAGAACTAAAGCAAGCATACGAAAATTATACAAATAAGATGCAATAGATGTGAAAGTGATAGGGTGAATGGAATGATATGCTTAGGTAACATTCAACAAAATGACGAAGGAGGACGAAACGGACCTGCAACGGAGAGAGCTGAGGGTTCCGGGGTGAAGCGGGATGTGCGACGAGCGTTGGCACGGAGGGTGTATGTCTGCGAGAGCTGCTGTTTTTCATTCTGCTTGGTCTCCTGCCACCGCTGGTCACCAGTGCCGACTCGCATCTCTGTTGTTGTGCCACCTTACATGTCAAACAGTTGTCGAAATATTGTTACGTACAATGCATATTACATGTATCTATAAGTGC
>NW_017305536.1:6414486-6427368 GCF_001594115.1 Trachymyrmex septentrionalis | reverse complement strand
CTTACATGTCAAACAGTTGTCGAAATATTGTTACGTACAATGCATATTGTTACATGTATCTATAAGTGTCTCTCATATAGACAGCATCGGTTATTGGTCGCGATAACGAGAAACATTAAAATTATGAATTATGAACTGCTAAAGGATATATGTCGCGCATAATGCTTTTATTTGAAATACTTTTGACTATCGTAAAATTGTAGAAGGAATTTGTTACTGCCTTTTAGATTTGCTACATCTTTCTCTCTCTCCTAGATCTATTTACTTTAAATTTTCCACTTTCCATAGAGTGTATATAAGTATATATGTATACGTATGTACATATACACGTATTTACGTAATTATATAAAAACTACAATAAAAATTAATACAAAGATGTATAGAACATATATATCTTATTTGGAAAAAGTATATATGTATACATAATATTTCTTTTCAGATATCTTAAGATAATAGAAAAACTAATTTTAGTTTAAATTAATTAATTTAGTTTTAGGCTGCTGTGTCAAATTCCATCATTGCTACAGCTAGATATTAAGATATTCTTAATTAGAGATGTGCCAGTGACTAGATTTCTATGTGAGGAAAATTATATATTGTGTATATACTTTGAACTGAGATAATTCATGTAAATACAAATTTCTTTGCAAAAATTCTGATATGTAAATATATTTTCATTTAACCACTGTCACATCAACGTACAATTGTACGTTACCCACACATCTTTAGCACATTATATACGATACATGGCTAGTTAATATTTCTATAGATACTTATAGCGTATACAGTGTGTTACACCCATAATAAGGCAAGGTTAATTCGCATATTGCACATCGTGGACCCTTACATATATGAATGTTAGCAAATAATCAGCGTTAGACAAGCACAATGCATCATATGCAATTAATATAAAATAGTAGGCACGCTTTTGACGTTAGTTATCAGTCTAATGTATAAATAACATAATTAAGATTAGAAGATCGCCAATTATTCTTACGGAATTAATGCAATAATTAACAACGTAGTCGTAATAAACAGAAAGCTTAAACTCATTCGTATATACATGCGATAAGGACAAGCTCTTCATAGGAGTTAACAAACGTCACCATTGTTCAATGAATATTGCACAGTTACATATTTATGCATAATTAAGCGGGCTCTACACAATAAGCAATACATCGATTTGCAATACATTACGCAATATAATATTAATTATTTAATGTTTACATTAATGTTATTAATACAATTATTTGCACTAATAATATCGATCGTGTAAAGTCCGCTTAAAATAATATGCTCAGTCTTCGTATCAATCAATATTTTAACAGTGTTAATATCTTAAAAGCGCTGTTAATTTCCATAAAGCACATGTTAATCTCACTCTAGTATCACTCTTCTTTCGCAAGAGTAATACTAATAATCAAAGACAGAAACTTCGCCTGATTTTCGCGATTTTTCACAACTTTCTGGCGTTATATTAGAAAACGATGCAACATTTACGGTTGCATGCGGAAAATCAAGTAAAAATCTTCGAACCAATACTGATCATAAACAATGACACCATCGACAATAAGACCAATTACGTCAACGATTACGCAGTAATATTTTACAAAAGCACCAAGTGGACTCTCTCACTGTCTCAATCGACAACACATTCCATCACCGTAGATTCTTTCTCCCTTCCTTTCTCTCCGTATTCATCTCTCTTCTATACCTTGATACTGATGAGGCAGGCCGCTCCTCGATCTCAAGCTGTCCCACAATGACGAGCCCAGGTTGCTGTTACGCTCCTTTTGCCCTAAACTCGCCGGCTGTTCTTTCCCATCAACGTGCGAGCCGGAAACGCCGGTACTACTCGCCGGCCTAGCCAGATTATTCGAGTACGGCAACGAGACGGATTTTACGCGCTCGAGTCTGTACGAGAACGCGCTCTGAGGTCGATCCGCCGACAGAGACTGTTTTTGCAACGCGCTGGATAAGGAGCTCGCTCCTTTCGTACTCCGTTCACTCGTTAATTTCTGCTCGCTGCCACCCTGACTACCTCTGAGGCGTTGTGGCGAATAGGCGGGCGAGTAGTCTAGCGACAGGGCGGTTTTCGACGGCACGCCGGACGATTCACGAAGGGTGTCCCCATGCTGTTAGTGAAATATCGAAAATATGCGTCAATGCGGCTGATGGGTGAGTGAGAGGGGCGGGTTAAATGCTAATCAAATCGCTGAACTATCCGCTGAACTAAATTACAATTACATCAGTTATGGTATTTACGATTCGTCGTTTATATAAGCAAGAAACATATTCATTCCAGTAACATTGCAACAGCGTTACAACGTTATCGCAATGTTACTAATAGAACGTTCAATTACGTTTCAATACGTTTCTTGCTTATTGAGCGAACTCGTTCACGCCGGAGATCTAATATTATATTATTTACAAGGTGATATACAAGTTCGAGAAATGTGTAAAAACGATATGAGGTGGTCGTTAATAAAAAGCGTATGAGATTTTATTTGAGTGATTAAAATACGAGTACAGTCAAAAATTTCGTTAAAGCGCGACAAGCTCATTAAGTGAAACACCATAATATGTAATTGCAGCAGAGTTAATCGATTTAGTAGTGTACATGTTTGTTAACCACATCTACTCTTTTCTAAATGATAAACTTTCTAATCAAGGGCCAGCCGTACCTTGAATTGTTGCAGTCGATGTATTTCTTCCCTCGGTTCGGCGAGCTCGTTGTCCCTACCTCTTAGAATCTGTATAGTATCGTTGATACCGCTGTCATTCGTCTCCAATACCAGATGCGCTCGCAATTGCTTGTTCCTCGCATCCAATTGCATGATGTGCTGTTGCGCCTGGGCGAGTTGCTTGGACAAATTGCCTACTTTCTCCTCCAACGCGGCTGACTCCACGCACTTGGACGAATATTTTGCAGACAAAGAAAGAATCTCTTGCTTTATCTCCTCCATTTCTTCCCTGTAAGAAAGAAAATACATACACTTAGTCTCTGCGTCAATTTAACATGACGGTTAGAGTCGAATTGAAATCCTTGCGTACTCGTGTTCTTTGTGTAGCACGCCGATATCCTCACGCGCCTGCATCTGCTTGATAAATTCCTGCTTAAATTTAGCGATTTCCTTTTGCACTTCGTGTTCATGTGCCTTTCTCATGGCGTCCAGCGCAGCCAGAGTCGCCTGCGTCTCTTCGGAAAGCGCCTGTTCCTTCTCCACCCTGAGGCTCTCCAATTCTTGCCGATGTTTCTCTTCCATCTCGGCAATGATACGCCTGTGCGAGTTCTCCATAGTCAACAAACCCTTTTCGCATAATGCGCGTAGCTGCTTGATCTCCTCCTTGTACCTCTTTCGCGTCTCGGCATCAGTGTCCAATTCGGCGCTTATCGATCTCTGATAGGCAGCTCTCAACTCGTTCACATGAGCCGAATGTTCGGAATCCATCGCGTTGAGACGGTGCTCCAGTTTCCTAGCTCTCTCACGTAAGCTGGCCGCCTCTTGCTCGTATTGGCTCGTCAAAGATTGCCGCTGGCTATCCAATTCGCCCTTGATATCCATCAAATCTCTCTCCTGATTGCGCTTGAGCGCTTCTAATTCCTGATTATGTTCGTTAGTTATTTTCTGAACAGTTTCTTGTAACTGGTTGCACGTCTGGCACGACATGTTATTCACGTAATCGCTAAGCTTCCTTATCTGTTCTCGTAAATGTAAGCACTTTTCGCATACACTGGACCAATCCGTGACGCTGCTCGCCGATTTAGGCCAAATCATATTGTCGATTTTCATGCCCGTTTTGTCTCTTATACATTTGCTGAGTTCAGCTAGATTCTCTTCCAAGTGAAACAACGACTGACTAACGTTCTTAAGCTGCTCTTTCGACTCTCTCCTCCCAGATATTCTGTCCTCGCATTCCTTAGTCAATCGCTGATAAAGGTAACTATACTCCGCGTCGAGAATCGGATTGCTTTGAAGATCGTATCCCTCGTCGTTTGCTAGACAGGAAAGGACTTCTTCATTTCGAATAAGACTAGATACGAAAGTTTCGCCAGACAATGCTGTAGATGATTGCCGTGTGGTTTCCTGAAGGAGGGCGATTCTGGAATCTATTAAAGCTTTGTGCGCAATTACATCAGCGTAGTCTGTGAGCAGCTGACGGGATTCATGCTTGGAGTCGAGAGTCATCAACTTGTTCTTCTTCATCGTACGCAGACAGTCCTCGTAAGCTTCTGACAGCTCGTGTATGGAAACCTCCATTTCTTGACGCAGTCGCGCTTGCGCCGCGTCCATCCACGATTCTAGCTTAATATTATCTGCGTTATCGAAGCTGAGGCAAATGTCCGTGATCGAAGTGACGTTTTGCTCATACAATTGTCCATAACGCATGATAACGTGAGACACTTCGGCCTGCACAAGTTCCTTGCTCACGGTCTCCTGTGCTAAAGCCCATGCCTCGCGAATACGTCTATCCTCAAGTAGTTTCTTGTTCGAGCCGCTGATCTGCTTGCCCGCGAGATCTTCCTGCTCGGACAGACTCAACGTCTCGGCGGCCAGAGATTCCGCGAGCTGTCGCAACTTCGCGTCCTTGTACTTCCGCATGATCTCGTTGATCTCCCGCTGCTTCTGCAGCAGAAAGTTTAGACTTTCGCTGCGAGCGGCGCTAATCTCCTTCGGCGTTTCCGTCGACACGGAAGAGGGTCCTATCAGTACTAACTTATTTGCTAACACTTTAGTGAGATACTGAATGTAACTCGTTTTTTGGTACGTTTTGGGCTTAGTTCCGTGAATCTTACGCTTTAAACTTGAGGCAAGCTGACTAGTTTCGACCAATTCACTCAAAACGGCGCTTCTGTCTGTAGTGCGATTTAACGCGCACTTTATCTGTCGCAGGATCACGGACTCGAAAGCTATTCGTTCGGCGACGAGTCTCATTTTCTCCCTCTCATCCAGCCGTCCTTCCTGCGCCAGCAACTGCCGTCTCTTCGTGAGTTCGCTCAATTTGTCCTTAAGTATAGTTTCTACCCTAGATACCACTACCCCTACTGACTCGGTAATTTGAGCGCTAGCCTGATTTTTCTTACATTCTAAGCACGAGTCTAATATTTCATTCACCTCTCGCAAACACTTCTCGGCTTTATCTTCCGCTTGCGTCGAGCCAAGACACTTCTCCAATCGTCGTTTCGACTTCGACACTACTCTCTCCAGTTTCTTCAGCCTTGCCAGAACTTCCAATGATACCTCGGAGGACCCACTGATTTCGCTACATTCGCTGGAGTCTTTTTCCGCGTCACTGACCATGGCCTCAGCAACGTTCGCAACTTTTGTTTCTAGAGTACTTAGCCTAATCAACACTTTCAATGGTTCAGAACTTGTCGCGCTATCTAAGGATTTTCTTCGCAATCTAGCCCGATCCAGATTTTTGCTTTCTCTTCTCTTTTCTTTTTTCGGATTAGGACTCGATTCCTTCGAACTGCTGCCAGCCGAAACAGGAGCACTAATGCTCTTGCCTCTCTCTATAGCGCAGATCTTGTTTTCTAGATCCAAAAGTTTGTCCTCTACCTCCTGAGAGATCTGGAAAGATTCTCTTCCTTTGAGAGAAAGTGATCTTCTCTTATCTCTGCTTTCAGCTTTTGTCAATTTTTGCTTTAGAGTTCTAATTTGTTTTTCGCTGGCGGCTAATTTATTAGTCAAGTCTTGGACTCTCGCCGCCATTAATTGAACCTGTGCTTGATTTGTCTCACTGACGTTAGCTGCATCCTGCTTATGGGCAAAGATTTCCAACTCTAAAACATCTTGTGTAGCATGAGCTTCTCGCAGTTCTTTCCTCATGGCTCGAATTTCCATGACAGCCTTCTCAAAACGGTTTCGCAACTCGTCGTATTCCTCCATAACTCTGCGACAAAAATATCACATTGTATACGTGATTACTTACTCATGCGACATACTTCTTATATTTTTATATAACGCGCATTTACCTTTCCTTGTCCAATGCAGTCAAATCTAAATCCAATTCAATATTGGTCAAATCGCTCAGCGAATCGAAGCTTCTTCCACGTTCCCTCGAAGCAGAAAGTCCATTCTTTTCCTCCAATTCTCTCACTCTATTATAAAGCCGTTCATTTTCCTCGATACCTAATTTAAGGAATAATATATCATCAATTAAACATTTTTTTAAATTATTAAAATATACAATCATGTGTTTTACAAATAAACATGTACGTACCTTGAGATAATCTATCGCTAAGAGCTGCTGTTTCCGTCTGTAGATGTTCGACAGATCGGTGACTCGATGTTAGTTCATTCGTAAGCATTTCGCATCTCTCTGACGTTTCTCTCAGGATAGCCTCTGTTTCAAGTAATTTACATTCTAAGACCTCTTTTTCCCTGTTGTACACTTTTTTCATCTTCTCCAAATCGTCTAGATCTTTATTTCTCTGCTGTTCCGTCCTCTGTATCGTATTCAGCAGTTCTTCCACTTGTTTTTCCCTGATAGACGCCTCTGCTTTCTGTTGTCGAAGTCTAGCTAATTCCTTCTCCGCATTGGCGATGTCGGTTCGTGCTGCATTCAGCTGCGACTTCAAGTTCTCAATTTCATTTTCCTGACGTTCGACAATGACTAGTAACGTACTCGGATGAGACTGATTTTGATCCAGCTGATCGCGCAGCAGCGACACTTGATTTTCCAAAAGTTCGACAATAAGAGGACTGTCGTTGGTACTCGAGAGGCAGCTGTTACTCTGTAAGTGGCCATTGTTCTGCTCCTCGTCCTCGCCAAGTTCGCAGCAAGCCATCATTAGATCTTCCGATCTTACACTGTCCAGGGTACTTCTCCGCGAACTTGGAGGTGAGCTCCGGCTTCTCTTATAGACTCTCGATCTGGAACTCGATCTAGATCGAGCTTTCACCCTTGACAGTGCGGTTCTCGTTAATGGCGGCGACGGTGGCAACTCCGACCACTCGTGATTTGCTGAATCCGACCAGCCGGAACCTTTCAGCGCCATAGGCCAATCACCGTTTCTCACCAGCGGTGGTGATACCGGCATCTCCGACCAGTCGCCAGACTCTCTTCGACCACCCTCGGAAGCGGTTCTATACTCTTCGTCAGACGAGAATAGAACCGATCTAGGCGTGATGGATGTCGATGGAACAACGGAGTCTCTTTCACGATCCGTAATGGATCTAAAACAATATTTGTAAGCATTCTTAACTTTAAAAATGTATGATGAATTATCTTTTCTCTAAAAATTTTTTCTTGTAAAAAATATTTGCTCCAATATATAACTATTTTAAGCGTAAACTCCTTAAATATCTTAAGTATCTAAACATATATCTAATCATTATTTAGCACAAAACGCTATTATTGTATGATGTAAAATTACTTAATAACTAAACAATTGCATTATTATACTCACGTAGTAGGCGATTGCGGATTCGTCTCTTGCTGAGTATCTGTACAAACGGTAAGAGAATCGTTACTGTCGGGATCAGGTAAATTGGCTGCTCTTCTGATGGCCGACATCCAACTGGACCTAATGCCGGCTGTCACCGCGGACAGCACCGTGCTACCTCTGTCGTCCCAGGCCTGTTGTAAACCAAAGTAGTTAGTATGCGTCGCGCAAATGATACGAGCGTGAAAGAAATGTCATGCAACCGCATGGATTTCATGTTGAACGAGAAACGCGATCCGTTGCCAACAATCAATAGCGTGAGCAAGAAGCTCCCGACTTATTCTACCGTGAAATTGAGTTAGTATTTATTCTCCTGGACGCTCCCATTCTAAATGCGGAAGCTAATTCCGACCGTCTAATTTAAACGTACCCATCAAGCTTAAAAAGTAATCTATTGTTTAAATTGAATTTATACAATTTTTGATATTTTCAGCTATTTTTCATCTTTTAATTACTTTTGTACAAAAGATATTTTTTTAAAAGAGAATTATTGTAATATATGCGCGAAAATCTTTCTGACTTTAAAATAAACTTTCTCAAGTTCTTTAAATCAATACATTCTCAACTTTCTTTCTTCGAACTTTTCCAATGAAAAATGTAGGTCACGCTAGATCATAGAATCGCTAGACTTTAATTTTACATTAAAAAATGTTATCGCATAATTAAGCAGTTATAATTAAGGAGATTGTTTTGCAAAAGCAGTTAGGTACTTTCCGAGAAACACGAACGCTCCTTCACTCACGCAAACACGATATCGTAATTACAATTACTCACGACAGTCTGAAATCCATAATTCCGTGCGACCTGAAGCGGCGTGACCGCGGTGACAGTATTGAGGTCTATAACACCATCCATAATGCCCTTGTCCTCCGCACAAGGATCTCTGTAGTACATCAGTCCACAACCTCTCAACACAAACCAATGTTTGTTCCATTCCTAGGTAAAAAAAATTTTGTAAATAATTAAAACTTTAACTAAAATGTACAAGTTTCTTCGACTTCCCTTATTGCTGAATATGCGAGACGCACCTTATTCAATCCCTGCTTCATCAGCCAGCCCTTCTTGATATTCAGCAAGTCCTCTGCCGGCAGATCGACTCTCAATTCGGAAGTGGGTGAATACCTGATGCCGGAGATATCTAGACCGCAGCCATCGGGATCGCCTCTGATCTGTACGTGAAACGCGTATTGTATCTTATTATTAAGCAAAATTAAAATGAGCATCGATATAAGTCATATTTTTATATACATCTCACAAAATTTTAATTATACGTTAAACAAGACGATTAGACGTACTCCCATAAAATAAATCCCATTTAATATATATGTACTATTTCAAAGACAATTAATAATTATTATTCTGCCGATGCAAGATACAATCAATTAACAATCATTCATCTACGTACAAGTTTATCCTGATGAGCCGCATTAACCGCATCCACGACATCTCTAGTTGGCTCCGAAGTTCTTGGCTTAATCCTCCTTATTCGTGGCTGTGTTAATGAAGCTGCAATATCTCGTAGCTTTCCCTCTCTTTCCCGTTCGTGCTCCAAAAATATCCTTCGACACGCGTCGTCATCTATACAACATATTTTTTCTTACATTTCTTACTTTTGCATCATGCAACATACCGTAATACAATATTAACAAACTTTATCCCTTGTCTATATATTAAATCGTTCTTTACAATTTTGATATGTTCACGAGCCTAACGGTGTACTCCGAGAACTATAATTATAATTATAATATTTAGAACGCTCGCGAGGAGAATTCAAGAGACCACCGCACGAGACGAAACCGTTAAGTCAGCTTCCTGCGTTCGTAGTTATCAAATATTCGTTTCGCTACGTCGCATCGTTGCGTTGCCGAGTTAACTAATTAATTTCTTTTCCACTTAAGCATCGTATCTGCCGCCCGAGATGGGCGCTCGTTGGCACGAGTAAACGATCACTCTACATTAATTGATTGCCGATTAATTAATAACTTTCGTGCCCGACGAAAGATTTCAACGTGAAATTTATTCACGAGAAATTCGCGATTTATTAGCAAACTGTAATTCAATGTGAATTACAGTTTTGCTATAATAAATCGCAAATTTCTCGTGAATAAATCCTACGTTGGAATCTTTCGTCAGGCACGATTAAACCGACCAAGGCTAATCGGCGATCAGCGGTTTAAATCTCGTGAGTGATTTCAACGCTCCGATAAGACAGACGCGTTTCAATAATCCGCGTTCGTTGGAAATCGTTAGTGAGATCGTTCGACGGATTTCGCATACCTGCGTTCCGATTTTTCGCGAGGTAGTTTCTAAAGTATCCCGTCGTTCGTTTGGCGTCAATCTAAATGAAATCTACGAATCGCGCGGCGCAGCGCAGTGCAGCACGGCCGAACGGCCGTAGATTTTCTTCACGATTGCGTGTACGCAATTACGCAACGTGTAACGCCGGGTACAATCGAGACGGTACAATCGGATCCTGATACTCCCCCGGGGGCTCTGAAGACAACAGGGTATGGACAAGAGCCCGATGTTGAAAGTCCTATAAGCTATAAGACTTAAAAAGTAAGGGTACCGATTTTTTACGTTCAACGCGAAAATCACGAATAAAGACTGTTTCTTAATAATACATTGAAGTACATTCGTTATAAAATTAGCTCCGATAATATTAATTATATAAAATTATTAGAATTAATTGTTTTAATAATTAATAGCTTTCCACACATACAAGCTTCCAGCAACGTTTTCACACTAACTGCTACGTTTGCGGTATCAATTATATTGAACAAAAATAGGTCAGCTCCAACTTAATACATCAATCGTTTCTTCCGAGGGCTGCAAATCATCGTCATTGAGAATATAAAGCGCAAAGTGGCAGCGTCCCAGTTTCCATCCGTATATAAACTAGTTTTATCTGTCTATTAAGAGCAAGAAAAACTTTCGACATGAATCGTGACAAGGTGAGACGGACCTCTTGAGAATTGACTTCTAATGTGACTTTCACATGTATTTCGAAATGAAGTTACATTCTTTAAACTGTTTTGTCCATACATGTTTTCTAATTTTAATCATCAATGATAAAGCATTAATCATCCGGAATAAAATAATCGGACATACATAGCAATATTTTGTCGCATCCAAATCTTATTATTAATCATCTTATTATTAATTATTAATCATCAATTGTATTAGAAAATATTTATTGAATATATAATTCGAGATATCGTAATAAAAAAAAAAAAAAATAAATCACAAATGTCTGAATAATTAAAAATCATCACTCATAATCTATTTTTTTTTAATGAGTAAATATTTATTTACTTACACAGTAAATAAATATTTGGTACTATTCAAACAAATTAATGTATTAAGGTTTAATAAATTTTGTTCAGCGTGCATGACGCGAACAGAGAACAAAAAGTCTGATTCTTCATATTGAAAAGATATAAGACTGCTGATGTAAGACAGATACCATAAAGGGATATCAGGCAGATGTCCTGTGTGTAATCAGAGTCAAGGAGATGTCAAAGTACAGATGACGGTATTATCCGTAGGAATCGCCACGTCAATAGGGAGAGATTGTGCTTCAATTAATATACCGACCTAGTTTCTCGCCAGAGGCTGGGCCGGTCGTGTCACCGATGATGCCGCCGGTTCGCTCGCCCTGCTGATTCATCCTGCGCCTGGCCTTGTCCTCGGCGCGGAGTTTATCCCGGGTCGGCGGTGACGCGCTGCTAGCAGGTTGATCTCGATAACTCGTCGATCTCGCGCCATCATTGGGAATCATCGGCGGTTTATCGGCCAACGAAACAATGCTGCTCGTCGTCGTTGTCGTCGCCATCGAGACTGGCGTCGAGGATGTCGAGTAGATCGTGCTGCAGACGTTGCCGTTCAACGATGATGTGGTGGACGTCACAGTGGTCAGATAATTTCCGGTGGAACCATTCTCGAGAGCACGCAACGGCGACAGGCCGTTGTTCCTGATCTCGGAGACACTCTCCGTGTTGCCGTTGGTCAGCACGTTGTTACTGGTGGCGGTGACGACGCTTGTCGTCACCAAGGACGGCGTCGATGAGAATACAGAAGAGCACAGATCCGATGTTCCGCCACCGGTTTCTGGAATCCATGCGCTGCTGCGCGGCTCCGATCGGCAGCTATTGAAGCGCGGTCGCGGTGGATTTGGCGTGTTACCTGGCGATCAAGTTCACAGACCTTTTGTAAAAGCTCAGACAAGCGAATAAAACAGACAACGGAATTCGAGATTCCCACAATGATATAAAGAAATAAGAGATATTTTAGTCGTTCTTAGAAAACAGCGAACAGTTAAATTCGAAAACTGCAGTACACACAGAAAAATACTGTTTTCGCAAATAATAATTACTCGCGAGTACTTTAAAAGTTCATATATTCGCAAATCTATCGTAAATTTATCGTAAGCGTCAAATTTATTCAAAAGTCCATTCTGAGAGTCCTAATAAGTTTAATACTTCGATCAAAAATATTAAAACAAATTTTCGATTTGCTTGTTGAACGAAGTCGTTTTTTCGATCAATTTTATAATATTCTTCGGAAGAAAATAAATTCTCGTTTTTGAGTAAATAATAATAAATTTTTCTAAAATTTGTAATAAGTACATTTGAAGGTTGCTATCGAATATTCCTTGTTAAAGGTAACTATTAAAAGAAAGAAAGAAAATTGAGTAAACAGCTTTTCTTATAGCAGTAGAATGATATTTTTCTGTCCAGTGTACGAAAGAGACTTATTTTAAGCGACATTATAGGATCATCGTCTTATTGTTAAGTGATACGCGACTCAAGCTAATCGCTGTAATTCTCGTCGTGAATAATTGAAATAAGTACAATTCAATTAGAGGAGAATAACAAGAGCTTCGTTCTCGAAACCGAGGATAACGAGGTGGCAGCGGTATAATAATAATCGCACATTGTGCAGAAGAAATTTGCCTTCTCCCTCGCTCCACTTGTCTCCCTGTTATTTGTATTCATTTCTGTCACTCGCGGTCCCATGCGATATTTACCACGTCGGCTGAAATATCGCACGTAACTCCTCGTTATGTCAAGTTGTTTGCGTAAAGACCTCCGTCTATGCAATACCGCGAAATGGCTAAACGAGGTAGTGATTACATCGCCGTGTTAACCGCCAGCGTGGAAATGGCTACGCATATTATAAAACACACTATAAAGTTTACATAGTATACAAGCAGCAGGTACTCACTTCGAATCGTCGGTGTAACTTGCAGGATCGTCGTCTGCCCACCGGGAAAGGTTGCATTTCGCTTGTGGCGACCCTGAAAATACGAAATGGCACACCGTGAAGGCACGTCGTAGAGAAGAGAATTTACCCAAGGTAAATTTGCTCTATTTGTTAAAACTCTCGGGCGTTTCTTTGCCGTAACAATCTAACCGGATAATCGATCG
>NW_017305536.1:6384293-6414386 GCF_001594115.1 Trachymyrmex septentrionalis | reverse complement strand
AGGCACGTCGTAGAGAAGAGAATTTACCCAAGGTAAATTTGCTCTATTGTTAAAACTCTCGGGCGTTTCTTTGCCGTAACAATCCGGATAATCGATCGCGATGTGGTACGCGCGCGATCTGAAAAGCGATCCGCGAATAATCGCGCGATTACGTTCATCCGCGCCCGTATCGTAATCGTGAGAGCACCATGATCCACGAACGGATGTGTTTTCTCGGGAAATGATTAACCCAAATTTTCATTTAACGTGTATGAATTACGAAACGTTTTTAAGCCACATTATCAACTATAATAATAGAAAAATATATTTATCTATTCATTAATTCATTCAGGAATAACTCTACGTTTTTAACAGCTAGCGTTCGATATTGTTCTTCTTACGTTGTCCCACATTCTCAGTTGAAAGAAACTGACGATTGACTAATAAGTCGACTTCGCGAGTGATCTCAAGGTGCGAAGCAAGCCTCCTTTGCATAGACGTAGTGGCGATTCGAAGGACAAGGCGGAGAAGGAGGGGTAATCGTGAAAAAAATGTGGAAAATAACGCGGGAGCAGGGTTTCCTTCACGTTCACCCGCGTTAAATGTCGCGAGGAATATAAGTATGCATCTCGCCTTGGCCTCGTAACGTAATCGTTCGTTTACACCGGCGCGGGGCCCGCGACAACGAGGTGTAGCCATTTGCCGATCGATCATTGCTTGCGTAACGGAATTGACGTACGTGTAGTCGTGTAATCTCCGTAGGAACAATGCGAGCCCGCGACAAGATCCTAAACATGCGAGGACGATTGATCGATCGATTAGTAATCAACGCGAAACGCCCTGGGGGCGTAAAGAATACTTCATTCTGTTCTGAGAAGATAATTATCTCGCTATTTTGAGAGAGAGAGAGAGAAAGGGGGGGGGGAAGAGAGATAGAGAGAATCTCGGATGTACACGAATGGAGGGAATGTTTTTGTCTGAGAATTATAGCTTCGCGAACTTCACACACGCAGGTTGTAACACATAATTCAGGTATACAATAATTTACAAAGGATCGGATATGCAAAGTAGTAGGTATTTGCATGTTTCAGAATATTTCTTTATACAAATTCCGGCAAGAATTTAACTCGAAAAATATTTTCCTTCGACTGTGGATTCTCTTTCGTTAATTAATTTATTAAGGTAATTTGAATAAAAATATGCATCGTCCGAAAAAGAGATGAAGAAAACATCGACTGACGTGCCGATATGTCGTAACACGAGACCTACTTCGAGATTTTTGAACGCGTATTCGAAATAAAAACAAATATCTTCCTGTGAAATCTACTGTCCTTCGATAAAGTACGTCAATACGATACGTGTGTGCAACACACTACGCGGTTTTGCACCAGAAATATCGAATGAAGAGTTATTTCTGGTTGCCGATCGATCATCTCTTGCGTAACATATGATCGAGCGATTCGTTGCGTTGTTATAAAATTTCGAACGATGTAACGAATGACAGCTTTCGAGCGATTCGATTGATGACGGGGCTGATCTATCGCGGGCATCGCCGTCTACAATTTAATTAGACAATCGAGAGAGGCTAGACAATCGCTTGGATCGGAAAGACCATCGATATGACGCGACTCGAATTTCTTTTCGGCTTGCTCGCCGACGACTTGTAAGTTGCGCAATAAATAACGCGCGATGTACAAACGCTGTATAACGCTCGATACACTGTTGTAAACTTGAAGTCGTCGACAGGCAGAAATTGGATAAACGTGTCTCGTTTCTTTTTATTTTTTTTTTCTTTGTTTTTTTTTAGCAGCGGTTGTTTTACGGCCGCAACAATTTGCAACACGCGTGAAACGCATGTTGCGTGAAATGTCATAAATTTACGGTTGCCTTGTGGCGCCGACGTGGTATGGACTATGGAATGACGGAGTTATAAAAATCACTTATCTTTCAGCTCGTTCGCCGATCTTATATATCTCACTTTACATATATTGCCAATTAGCTTATGGCTGCTAATAAGCGGAATACAAACAGAAACGTGACTATCGTGCTCCGAGCAAGTTTTCAAGTCCGGTCGACGATGAGACGTCGATATAGAGGATTTAAAAAGTTTCAAGTATCTCGCTTGTAGCGTGACCCGTTAAGAGCATATATGTAATTAATCGTAATTAATGGAGTTGCCATTAATTACTTGTAAGGCAGCTTTTACAGGCTAGAAACGATCGTTCTCACGTCCGGCCAGGTTTCGCCAAGACGCGATCGCATAGCAGAGAGTGAAACGGTGACACTCTCCATTTGTCACCAAGCGCTTTCGGTTGTCGGCTGAATAATAGACGTCCTTTTTGCGAGGCCTCGGTACGGCGTTAAGCGACGAGTGAAAAGAGAAAACGGGGGCCCCTTCGCGAGAGAGATCTTCGCGAAAAGGCGGATGAATCGCAGGAAACGGCCAATCGGCTCGACTAACAATCCCCCCCGCGAGATACAGTCCCAACAGTGACAACTCGCGCCACTACTGAGCGTTATTGTTGGCGTAATGAGTGCGATGCGGTACGCACATCGTGGTCAGCGTGGCGATTATGCGAGTTGCAACGTCGGCAGTTTCACTGTCGCTTACGCCATTTTTTTTTTTTTTACCAAGGCCTTTCAAGCATCGATCGGCACAATTGCACTCAATAACCGCTTCATCACGCGAAAGCGCCCGTTTATGAACTCGACGACGCACTTTTACGTTGCGTTCTGTCCTACATTAACGCTAATCCCATGACGTCTGACAGCCTCTTTTATGTAATGAAAAACAATAAAGACATTTTTATCGCCGGCATCGTCCGTAAAGTAACGTGAAGGTTTATTAATAATTTTCGCGAATTAATTTATGAATTGATTTTATCTACGATTTAATCCTGGAAATAACGCTGTCGAGTAAGTAAATTTTATGCACAAGTAAACGAGATCATTGAGTGCTAAACTATGTTGCTATTCAATGATAAAAAATTAAGAGAAGTGTAAATAAACGTTCAAAAATTCCGTTATGTGTCTTCATTAGATTATTCCAACAACATTGTAACGTTCCAGCAATATTGCAATGACATTACAATCGATGCAGCAATGTTGCTTCTGTGCTATATGAATTAGTTTGAACTCCGTGATAGTCAAGATTATAACGGAGACCGTGATAAGTAATTTCAATTGTTAAGCAGTGTTATACTATTTTGTATTATTATATACGTATAATACAATATAATAATCAAGTATTATGGGACATACAATTCGACTACACCCCTACTCCATATTATTTCAAAATTAAACTTGATAACGTGCTTATTCTTACTTTAAGTTAATAATTAGATTATTTATGTTTACCTAGATTATAAGTATTTCGTTATTAAATTGTGAAATGTATGAAAAATTGTATTAATATCAATGACATTCTGGGGTTGAATTAGAAAGCAGATGATATTTTTTTAAAGCTTCGCGTAAATTATAAGTACCGTGAGAGAATTATCGTGAAAGAGAAGTAAATTCTCCGAGATTTAACACGTTTTCCAGACTTCAGCGTGTTCCATATCAATTTGCGGTGAAATAATCGAAACGTTCTTCAGATTCCCTCTCGTGTTAGATTTATGATAATACGTTGAAACCCTATCGAAGCCAATCCCGTCGACGCGAAAAGACATCGCAAGCAGGGAATGATTCTTGCGCGCGTAACAAGCGTGACGCGAGAGAGGATGCATGGCACGTAATGATTATGCGAGGGCACCAGCAATCAGCCGACAGTTGCGTTTTCTTACCGTTTGCGTGACTCCGTTCTCTCGCGCAACGCTCTTTTCGACGTAATACAGTACATCGATGTGGAGTCTCGTACTGCTGCGTATCCTCCGTAATCGACAGCAAATTAAATTCTCAAATGATACACGTAAGACGCGATTCTACATCGCAAGTGTACATTAGGCATCAACGCTTTCGCCCGATGGGCGAATCGAGCCATTTTCTCAAATCGATATCTCTCTCATAATTCGACACAGAAATTCGATTTCGCCTTTCGCCACAGCAGTTTCAGTGCATTTTATTGCGATTATGCAAATATCTCGATCGAAAAGAACAAAAAAAAGATTTATCACATTTCAAAAAAAAAAAGCTACGCGGGCTTTCGCCTGAATTATTTCCGTGTCTTGATACATTGTTAAATGCATGTTTAATGATACGTCAAGATACACAGATGACCCGCGTAGTTTCTTTGAAGAAAATAACGGTTGAAGCCTCAAGAGGCTGTTATTAAATGTACCATTTAATTTTTACTATTCGCACCACTTAATCTTTACTTTGTTTATTAATGATTTCGCGACAGCATTTAATGAAGTGTTCCTTGATTAAATGACATATGATTAGGTAAGATTAAAAAAATACGGGTTATATATTGAGATACTGAACTGGACCAACCTTATTTCGCGAATACACTTGGAGAACGTCCGTCCACCACCTGGTCTCTTCACGACACGTCCCTTTTACGAAGGTCACACCTTCCGGTGAAGTCACGGCAAGGCTGTAAGGATGCCCAGTGACGTCCTCGGCTGCGGCTACCTCCAGGACGCGGGTCATGTCGATCCTCGCCTGAGGCACCGTTTCGGGCTGCAACGATAAGAGGAAGAACGCCTGATATAAGACCGGCAAACACGAACGTTCTACTTTACACGGGAATTACGGGAAGTTAACGTAATGAATCGTTAAATTATATGGATTTCTCACACGTAAATGTCGCGGTTAGAGACGATCCTATGACGAACAGTTTAGCAAAAACGGATATAAATTGGCGAATAGAAAGAGATAGCAGATATTTGCTCTCTTTTTCCTATAGCTTCCTACCTCCTTTCTTTTCTTCTTTTCTTTCGCTTTCTCTTATTTTCCAAAAATGTACATAACTATCCGAATATACCAGATGGATGATAAATAGAAGACCAATTAGAAGACTGATTCGCTTCAGCAAGACTTTTACTATAGGATCTCTTATTATGGTTTATCTATACAAAAACCGACACAGCCAAAAGAGACACCCGACATCGACGCAAATGTTGTAAACACAAATATATTATACGCGATGATAATTATATACTATCAGTCGGCGTGTACTTGTCACTATATTAAAATGAAAAAGAGGGAATAATGATAATAAACGAGATAATGGTGACCATCATCAACAGCAGCATGCACAGCCGTCGCAACCGCAGGGGCTCACTTTTGAGTCGAGCTCGATGCTTTCTTTTTGCGAATGACCGTTTTGCGAAATTACACGTGCGTTACACGTTCGCATTCGGTCGGCTGGGTTACATCGGGCCCGTTTTACCGGAAACGTATCATTTCAGCGCAATAGCGTAATCGACCGGTCGCAGCCGACTATTCCTCTCGTCTCCTCCCACCTCCTCCCGGCCGTAAAAGTTACATTCCGCGGAAGGCAAGAATAACGTCTTATTGCCGATTCCAGCAAGGCACTTCGCTCCTCGTAAAACGAAAGTGAGTCTCATCGGTGATCGCGCAATTGCCGTCAATTTGAGAGGAAAAAGGGGGAAAGAGACATCGCGGAGGAACAAGATGGAGACGAGAGATCGCGGTGTGAGTCGCGCGTTGGTCAAAGCACACCATTTGCGAGTGCCGTAGGCACTTTACACCGCGTAAAGTGCACCCGGGAATGTCACCACAATGCAATCGTTGATACTCCTTTAGAAACGAACGTAGCTGCTTGCGTCGAACAGATCGCTTTCATGCCGGAGGGAAGTAACGTACGACGAAACGGGCAATAAAAACTAATGAACAATCTTTGGATAATAAATTGAACGATAAAGAAGAGGATGAGTAACTCTTCGCGTCTATACCAGCGATAATAGCATTATTATAGGGCAGAAATTCAATTATTAAAAAGAAAACCGTCGATCATTGCCGATCAATATTGTTTACTGTATATATTATAAAATGTACACAATAAACCTCCGATATTTTACATTGTAAATTCCTAATGTCAAATTATACCCAATTTCAGTTATTTTTAGTCATTTCTATAGGTCGTCGTTGCACGTCGTCAATTAATAATAAAGTTAAACAATTTATTGTAACTTAAGAAAATGTATTAAATTTAATTCAAATTTAGTTGATTATTTACTAAGTGCAGACAACTGAAAGTTTCTTACAAAAAATTATGAAGCTTTCACTTTAATGGCTTTTCCAGATCGTTGAGCCGAGAGAGAGAGAGAGAGGGAACGTTATTCTTCGCCATATCGTTCTCTTGATGTCACTTTCTTGGATTTATTCTTCTGGAGATATTTCAAGAACATAATTTACTTCACCAAGATGTCACCAAGATGAACATAAATGTTTTTCGTAACCGAATTGTGACAGTCATTAACACCTAATATTGATATGCACTTGATGAAAATTGAAATATCAATTCGATATTTTCCGTGCCATTAAAGATGCTCACACAACGGCAGTTTGCTTTTTTGTAAAAAACTTTTTTAATTATTCTTTACAAAAAAAAAGACCTAGAAATATGTGTTTGTTTTAATTTCGCGTATTACTTTAAAATAACCAAAAACTCACCGTATACATTCTGCGTATTTGCATATCGTATTACAGAAAAAAATACACAGATGTATTTAGTTATAGGAATTAGAATATAATCGCGAAGGATTCGATTGCGCCATACGTTCGTCCTAAAAATGCTCATCCTCGAAAGATGAAGGCACTCGTAACATCGAGTATATATGCGAAGCAACGGGTATAATTCAAAGTGCCGCCCGCCCAGCAATTTTTCTCGCGCGCGAGCAACGACATTATTCTTGAAACGCGAGGAGATTCATTTGCGCAGCGCGCATCTCTCGGCGTTTTGCAAGCCTATACACATATATTCTCCTCTTACTACTCCCTTCCTCTGTCTCTCCCCGCTCGCATCGGGATAATGCAAAAATTTACATATGAAAAATCCCTCCTTGTAGCCCGCATAATTAATCGCGAGAGATGAGAGGTGCACTCGAGACCGATGGTGGAGAAAAAAATTTATGAACGCGAAAAGTCTGAGACGGTGCGACGATGAAAGTAATTAAAATATTATTAATAGTATTCTCCCGCGTTATTTTAGTCTTTCTCCGCGTTTCGTTAGCATCTTGTGCTTCGTAACGTGAAATTTTCTTCACAAAATCCTTGGAGAGAAAAAATTAGATATATTTTCTTCCTCACTCTAACTTATACTTAGTGTATAATTTTGATTAAAGTTATAGAGTGAGACAATATAAATTAAAATGAGATTTTATATATATATATATATATGTATCTTTTTACAACTTTTTAAAATAAGATTTCATTCTAAAAAATTAAATCTTATTTTTAAAGATTGAAAAAAGTGATTTTATTCATCTCAATTTAAATTCTTTAGAGTGAGATTCTACTCTAAAGAATTTAGAGAATATATGCACCTTTCTCTGGCATATAAAATTTTGACAAAATCGTTCGTAGGCAGATTCTATTATTAAATTTCTAAGATCCATATATTACACGCATGTGCATTTTATGCACTAACGATTGTGTAAAACGCACTGATAACTTTTGAAAGACTAAGCGTAAGAAATTAGGGTATACGTCTTTCTCCATCCTTATAATGAGAAAGTAATAAAGCTAAACATTAATTAATCACTTTCACGGCCATTTATTCTTGCAGAAAACTTAAGCATGCTTAAATTAAATTCGAACGTTACCAGTATTTTCTAAATCTTTCTCAAAGGCCAGCGAATAATATTTTTCTAGAAATTCATTCAAATTACATTTATGTCACTATCTTTTTTTCCCTATATTTTCTATATCCCATGGAAAGAAAAACTTTATATTTTAAAAGAAAATTGTTCCATACAGAATTTTATTTGATAAAACAGTTTTTTAATCGCAATTTATCTTCTTCCTTGGAATAAATCTATGTGAATGTAAACTGCATCATGTAAAGGAGAATACACCCTCCTCTTGCAAACATACATATACATATATACACACATCCTACAGCATCTCACAGCATCCTTGCATTGCCCGCATTTTAAGCAAAGATCAAAGAACTCTGGATAGAGCGCGGTTATTGCGAGAAAGGGACGTGACGCGCGAAGAACGAATGCCAGAGAAAATCTGAGGATATTAGACACGGTGCTGCTCCCACATACTTGCCGCCTGTATGGCAGCGAAATATGAAAGACTTCTGCGGATAGACATTTACGAGACCAATGTAAACGTAGCGCTTTGCGAAATATCTTGGAACAATAATAATCCATTTAACCGGCGGAGTTCGAATGTTTGTGGACGGCATGACAATATTATGCTATTGAAATGTACGACGTGTTAAATGCTAATAACTGCCAATGCTAATGTGGTGACTAGCTGTTTAAATAATACAAAACATGTATTTAGTATTTTGTATTATATATATTATTTAAATATATATTTACATATACTTATATATTTAAATATATACTGTTTAAGTAATCGAAATTATCAAAAAACAATTTTACATTGTTGCAGAATATCATAATTGTTTCGTAAATACTGAAACAAGATATAACACACATGAACACACAAACGCAATGATTCTTGATGCACAGGCACGAAAATGAAGATAAAGAATTAGTATTCTTCGGATCGTGCATGCATCTCAGATTAAGACCGAAATACGCAAGGCAGTTATATTCGGCGAACAAACAAGTCCGAAAGAAAATCTATGACGTATTAAGCCCGCATCGCGGCACGAGTCTCTATTAAGACAGCACCGCTTTCGTACGCCCTCGAATTATACTCTCAGATATAGACGAAGGGATATGTCCAACCGGGCGATACATTACGGTCCTATGTCGGTTCTTTTGCGTACACAACATCGTCCCGCTCTCGGGTTTTATTGGCAAGAAGTGGGCCGGTCCTTTTGCTCGGCTTCCTGTTTGCTTACTCTGTTTATAATAAAAGAGAAAATAAGTAGAGCATCACCATTACATTTCTGCATACCACTAGCGTATTACTTAAGTCTTACTATTAACGCAAAATACTCATAAAATTTGTAACTATTTTTACATAAAAAATTATTACAGAATACATTAGATACTAATATGAGATAAATGAAGTCGCGACGAATCTTTTTACGTGTAGTCTTTGATATTTAACCCTTAATATACATGATAATTTTTCGGTACTTTACACACAATGGATTTGCTGGATTAACGTTTATCACTTTGACACAAATACATAAAAATTATTAAATAATTTTTACATATACTTTGATATCTTCAAAAAGTACCTGTAAAGTCGTATAATAAAAAAGGAAAGAACAGAGACCATTGTTTAGCCAGATATTCCTACTATTTCAAAGAAAAGAAATGCGCAGAACATGAATGATTCGATCGTGTGTATTAAGGATTAACGTAATTTTAATTCGTGTGATGTGAATTCTTTCAATTTCATTAAACAGTTTCATTAAACAAGCACACGATTTTTCAGCAGAAGAAAACAGAGCGATAAACACTACTCTTAATCTGTTTCCTTCATACGACTTTTTTTGCGAAAACACAAGAAGATTGAAAATACCGATTGCGAAACAACTTGCGGTGGTATCGATCGAAAGACGATAGTAAAGTGTAAGCCGTGTAAGGGAAAGCCTAAAAAAGAAGCGGATAATGAAAAAAAAAAAAACCCCCCAGTAACAAAACATGGGCATCGAAAATAAAACAGGTAATCTCATGGATTCATGAAACCTGCTCTCCCTGATTATCCGAGTCTTTCATGACCCGGTTGCAGTCTTGCCGATGTATCGAAGGAGATAAAATCCATTTTTGTGTAGAACATACAATGTCGCGTTTCTCTTCATTTTCTACCAGACGCCTCTACCTTTCAACTTATTTCTCCCATCTACCCAGCACCTTCTTTCTTTCTCTCGACGTAATCTCTTCCATCTCTTTTTACGTATCTCTAAAAGAGCAGTCTGTGTATTTGATCTTCTTCCTTTGCAACTCGTCATGCAAACGTAAGATATAAGCCACAGGATTTCATCAAACTGAAATATACGGAGGATCTCGGTACTATATAATTTTCAAGATAGTTAGATGACGGACGTCCAGATCGTTTCGGATGACAAAAGCGTTTCCTAGATTCTCGCGCTTTGTTATTAACTATATTTTATACAGTTAAACCATATAATGTATCTGTAATGATTTCTAGCACAACGTTATAATTAATATGATCCAATCTAGAGAGTATAAAAAGACTGAATCTTTTAATAAGTAACTTCTTACTATATCAAAAAGTATCATAAAATGAAAAATAATACAAACGATGTGTGTGTGTCGTTTTATTGCTCTAAGAAGTGTGATTACTCAATTTACTTTCTTCTTTTAAGTTACAATTATCTTTAACAAAAAATATTTTCTTTAACAGATAATCTTAAAAAGAAAACAACAAACTTTTAGATTATTTTCTACTTATTATTATGTACTACTTAAAATAAGAATTTCTTTTAAAGAATATCATAAAATTGCTCGGAGAAGTGATTTTATGTAATATGCAAATTATCATCGATCACTTGTTTTAATTTAATAATCCCGATTGAAGTATTAAACTTATTAGAATTGAGAATATATTTGAAATAAATTTGACGCTGCGGTAAACTTATGACACACTGGCGGGTTTCCGCACAAGCGGAACCGTTCCAGGGGCGCGCGTATTCATATTGATTAAACATGGACGGCTATTACCATTTAAATTCATGTCCGTCAGTGCGAGTATAGAGAAGCAAACGTCTTCGCGCGAGGCCTTCAGCAGCTCGTAACCCTTACGCATAGTAAGTATCGAGCCTCGCGCGGATGTCGCGGGGTCCAGCGCGAGAAATCCGCGCAGACAACGATTACACTCGCCCACACGCCCCGACGACTTTGAGCATCGGCCGCGGACCCGAGGACCTCGGCATAAATCTCGGCGTGGCAGCCGTTAAAGACGTCCCAAGATGGGAATTTCGAATCGCCTGAAAGCATCAGCCGAGAGCTAAGCATCACCGGGTCGTTAATAATCCTCTAAGTGGCATTCATGGTGCCCCGTTCCCCGTTTCCGCCGTCATTGCTTCCTCCTATCGCTCGGGGGCGTAGACGAGGCACCTGAAGATGACATCGAAGTGCTGGCGACGTTATTTCGGAATATGGATGACGGACTCGGAAGAGATCCATCGCGCTCGTTTTCACCAATGTATTAGGTTGTTCGGAAAGTAATTTCGTTTTTTCTTATGAAAATGAAAGACGATTTTCAATCAGACGCGTTTCAAATGATCATGAACGGTCGAATTCGATCGATCTAATCTCTCAGCGATCTCACGAGTTGTTATTCGCCGGTTTGCATCAATTAATGCCTTTATTGTGTCTTCATCAGCTTCAACTGGCCTTCCAGAACGTGGTGCATCTTCAACATCAAAATTGCCGGATCGAAATTTTGCAAACCAGTTTTGGCACTGGCGTTCTGTCAATACATCTTCTCCATACACATCGGATAATTTTTTCTTGCTTGAACAGTATTTTTATCTTTTCGATAGTAAAAAAGTAAAATATGCCGAAAATGCTGCTTTTCACTTTCCATATTTGATAGGGCACCAACCAAAAACTACTGCGTAGAATCAATCGAACTTTTTTCACAAGCAAGCCTTGCTATATCAGCTGTCAAAATATATAATGATTATGCGGCTTAAGTGTGAAGTTGGCTGTGAAAAAATACAATAAGTCCTCTGTTGGGAAAAAACGAAATTACTTTCCGAAGAACCTAATATTTTACTCTTCATCTTCTTGTCATTTTTAGAATTGGAAAAGTGAAGAGTGTAAATGAAATCGAGGTTAAAGTTAATCCACTATTGATAGAAACAGATAGGTCTTGCATTCATTTTCAAGATCAGTATGAGAATTCTGAGCGATAATGTCCTCATTTGGTTATAACTACTTGATCGTAATTATAAACTAAACTATGATAAAATTATACTTAAAATACGATCGCATAATTATTACGATCTCATAAGCGAACCATAATTATTATTATTTTAAGAACCTAGCTACAACAGAGTGGATAGCTACAACAGAGAATGACGGCTAAAAATAAAGCTTCTTATTTCAGCCGAGAATTATATCGATTCTTATTTTCCCATTGCTCGCCGTAGGTAGAAACCTGCTATTACTTTATATGACTTCGTAATTCCGCTCCAAAGCTCTCAGCATCCTCCCTCGTCGAAAACTCGTCAGACGGCAAAAGTCTTTATTGGAATATCGGACCAACCGATACGTGCGTGCGTGTTCAATCCGCGTAAGAAGGTATTTATACGTGTATAATTGTCGAAGCCTCGTTAATTGCTCCATTCGGAAAGTGCGAGGGACGTATCTTGAAGCATTAATTTGTCGGCCGGCGATGTTCGCATGATTATTCTCAGCGTACCAACCCAGTTCCATGGCTGGTCTCATCAAAGACTAGTCTCATCTGGAAAATCAACAGGGGTCTCTTATCGTCGAGGGCACGCGGAACGATCTAGTAACTTTTCATCGGATGAGAAACAGGTCTCACCGTGGCAATGGCTCGCATCACGAACAGAAAGATCGATAAAAGTGGAAGTTATCAGATCGCACGGGAAACCAGCAGCATCCGGTAACATTGGTACGAGAGGTAAAAATTTATAATTGTCCCGTCGCTGTTGGCGAAGTAATCTAATGACGACCATTACGTACGTCGCGATACTGATTACGCATAATTAAAGTCTCATTAATCCCTCATATAAAATTGTGCCGAGTAAATACGAGCCGGATACGGCTATGCGACTGTTATTTGATACTCGCGAAGGTGTAAGGCATTCTTTTTAAATCTGACGTTTTTTTATGATCGTCAGAAATGACGGGCATATATGCGTTTCATTGGATTAAATTGAAGGGGGGAAAAATGCAAAAGTCGATGTAATTCTCTTGGAGGATTGAAAGACAAAGAGCAGAGGTTGGAAAAGTGATTAGAAATACCGTCGGACTTTCCTCACGGCGATTCTTCCCTCGACAACGTGACGGAATGCGTGAGCATGCGTGAAGTGAATCTTATATTCTGTACATATCAACGCACGATGCGTTGCGCATCCTGTTTAAATGTCGGAGAGAAAACTCCGCCGTTCCTTTTCAAAGGAATCTTGAAACTGAAGCTGGTAAGACAGAAAGCGCGCGTTTGTCAGACGTAAGAAAAAAAGCAAGCGAGATGATCCTTACAAAATTGAATATTCAATGTGGTTAACTAATTCCGCATTTCATTCATTTAACAGAAAATGGAAAAAATGAAAAATTATATACTCAATAAATAAAAAGTTCATTTCTAAATCCCTTTAAATCTATATTTAAAAATGGCTTTTTACGTCGTGTATGGAAAGAATTTATTGAGGTCTATCTAAAAATTTAACTAGATACAGATTTAAAATTAATTTTGTTGAATTCTCAAAATTATTATGTAGGGCTTAAATGATATATACATAATAAACAGTGCTGCAAAAAATTCTGATATTTTAGTAACAAGCTCGAGAGATCTATGTAATTAATTTGACAGTCGAACAAAAAATTATTTTCAAATCTATAGTTTTAAATATTTTAGTAGAATCATGTAAATAACATATTTTATAAAAGAATAACAAAGTAGAAATAATTCTTTTGCACGAAATAGAAATATATGGATTAATACTTTCTTTTATAAATTAAAAAAAAATGTAATAAAAACGTATCGTTTGTAATAATTTTTAATATAATATCCAGCATGATATATAAATGATAAACCATGAACGAGTCGTTTAAATTTTAATTACTTTACGATATACTTTACATATTTATCGTAGTCGCGTTAAGAACAAGAATCGCCATCACTTTTTCCGTTTCGGGGAAAAAAATTGGAAGCTCGCGAAAAGGAAAAGATTGACTCGCCGTCGGGAAAATAGGAACAGCGATCGTTTAAAGGAACATCCTAAAGGCGGAGAATCAACGGAACAAGACTATCTACGATCAGCTGGCGGCGGGATTGTCCGTCCGTGCCGATTCACGTCCGCTTTCAATTAGCTGTCGTACGGGTGATCCGCAAACTCGCGCGCACAGCCGACCGCCGTGTAATCACCCGCCAGTCATCAACAGGAATACAATTTCTCGATGATTACCGGTAAGAAGGACGCGCAGTAGGGTCGGAGAGAAACCCGGATAGTCGCGTCGAGAAGAAAAGGAAGAGAAAGAGAGAGGGAAAGGAAAGAATAAAAAGAGAGGACTCTCTCGATAGTCTTCTCGGAGAAAACGGGTGTTGAAGGGAAGAAATACCGGTGATAAGGAGAGAGAGAGAGAGAGAGAGAGAGAGAGAGAGAGAGAGAGAGAGAGAGAGAGAGAAAGAGAGAGGAAGGTCGACAGTTCTGCAGACCGTTGAAAGAAGGCAAAATCGCGACCGTTAGTTATGCGGGATTAATCTTCGCGGCACCCTTTACAATAATCTCTCTGTCTCATTGTTTCTCTTCCGCTTGTTGATATCCGGCTGATTTGTACAAGAGACGAAGCGAGCGAAACGCGAACCGTGAAAGGCACCTAGCTAATAGCTCCGGCGAGTCGCCGCTCGCGTTGATTACGTACCATGATTCGCAATTGAAACTCGCGGACGCCGATAACAAAGCCGGACAGTGTCTTGAATGCGCTCCGCGAGTACCCCGGGGGGAGTACGCGGAACGTAAGTCGAGTATTCCCCGGATGGGAGAGGAAGAATGGAAGCTTTCTATCCTTAACGACCGATTTATTGTGCCTGTAGATTGAGGTCGCATTGATCTCGTGTCGAGCGACTTTGATTAGGTACCAATGGTTTGTTTGAAATTGCTATTGAGCTGCGACTTGAAGCGGAATCCCTGCTCTTGTGCGAAATCAAATACAGCGAAAGACGCGTGCAAGGTAGCGCTTTACAATTATGTATAGTAAAAATGAAGAAAGCTACGACGAAGATACTATTCTGTATTTCTTTCCTTCGAAATGAGAATATTCTCGAAAGTTAACTGCGATTTTTACATAACGGCATTACGCACAATTTAATAATATTCGTCATTATAGAATATAAAAGGTGATGCCTCGGTTAAATATTAAATGTAGAATTATATCGAGAATATATGGCTGGATAATGGTATTGTTTTTTTCATACCATAAAATTTACGCGATTCAAATGAAAACTATTGTATTTCAGCATCTGCCGTGCGACAAATACCAACAATAACAATTGTGCGAGACAATTGTTGCGCGTTTGTACAAGATAATATTTAATATTTTTAAACGATAAATTATTTACAGGGTAATATAATTTAGTTTAGTGATTTTTAATGTTATTTAATTTAGCCAATTATGTGTTATTACGGGAATATCCTTTTTTGCGTTAGTTGTACATACCGTCATTATTCCTTTCTGACTGTGCTTAAAGCGACGTGTCCCGGATCGCATTAACATCTATCCGTCAATTTAACTCTGCTCAGTAGGTGGTAATCCGCGGTACTTTCTTGTCTGAGAAACACCTATATTTCCCGAAGTATTCACACAGAAACTCCACTTAAAAATATCGCTATCTGATCGAAGCAACCCCGATCTGACTGAAAAGTCGACGGATGCTCTCACGGTCGACGCGACGACGTCTAAACCTCGTCGTAGCTCGCACCATAATTTTCGTAGAAGAATAAGCCGTCTCTCATCATCTCCGATGAATCGACCGATCGCTTATAGCGTCGTATACACACGTTTTCGTCGAGATAAAGCGATAATTCGACCCGCGGCGATCGGCACCTCGTCGACCTCGCGTGGACCTTTAATAGCCGCGACCTTTCGTATCCGCGCGCGCGACGACGGAATTTCGCAATTAATGAATTACAGGGCAAGTTAATAAATCGTCGTGCAGGACGCGAGGGGGAGATAAGGAAGGATGGAACGGGGAAGGAAAGAATAAAGGAAGAAGGGAGGAGTGTACGTGCGTACGTGTACATTCTTCCTCGACGGCCGAGTCTTACGGCGACGAGCAGCCATCGCGCGGCGCGATGCAGCAATCGCACAATTAAATTAATGACCTGATGTCTTTATTAATTGACCTCGTCCTGGTTACAAATTGCCGCCATTAACGTGGCCGACCGGCCACGCGGTGGCTGCTTTCATTACCGGACGGCACGGAGGCCGCGGAAGGTCGGCATTAACCACCGCTGCCTCGATTAAAATACCCCTCTGACTAATTCGAGGACGACGAGGGGTGGCGGAGAGAGAGAGAGAGAGAGAGAGAGAGAGAGAGAGAGAGAGAGAGAGACGACTGAAAGGAAGAAAGAATACGAAAACTAAGTCCGAGAGTTGCGCACCCCATGGTGCTTGCTTATTAAATGATTGGCCGTCGGCTCTCGCCATCGGCTGGGCCGATACGGGAAATAACAAAGTAGCAGTTTCTGCTATCGGGGTTCTTCCGGCATGTTTCGATCGCATCGAACATTTAGTCAAAGCGAGCAGCGACGATACTCGCGTAAACTCAATCTCTCTGAGATAATCTCGCTCGGAATGTCAGAGAGACCGGTATTCTTTCCGCTTCATGAATTGAATGAAACGCGTAACATTGTCCTTGAGTCCACAGGCCTTTCTGTTCTGCTCGTTGCAACATGCACATGTTTATGTTCCATTAGTATAATCTGCGACTACGTCTCCGCGCAGATAAATGTACAGATAAATCGATAGCGGTACACTTGTTGTCGATTATCCGAGCAGCGCTTTTAAATCAAGAGAAACAAGATATTGAGCGGAACGTAAATAAGTTATTAAGTAAAAGTGAGTATTAATATAATATTAATGTATCAGTTACGTTAGATTTCAATTCTCATGCCAGTATAATTGATAGAGCGTCAAAATAATTAGAGGTTCGAGTAATTGTCAGAATCTTCTTACATCTGGTTTTACCATTTAAATCTCATACGTACGCTGCGTATCGCATCGAGTGTCTCCTTTTCATTTTTATGCATTATTATCTACGTACAGGGTGCCCCTATATTGAAATTAATCAGCTGTCATTTTCAAGTGTATTCAAATGTATTATTATCTTATACAGAAAATAAAAATTGTATTTTACAAAATCAGTTTACTTCATTGATGAAAAATATGCAAGTAAACTAATAATTAATTAATACGATTCAAAAACATTGTCAGATTTAGTAGCAGCTGTTAAGAGAGTTATCACTAACGACATTATTAAAAATGATTATTAAGAACGACATGTTGAAAAAGTTTTTATTTAAAAAAATTGAATTTTTTGGTATAATATAAATTCAAATGGTGCGCACTTTAAAAATATAAATCCTTGAGATATCATTGGTATATTTTTCTTCAATACAATAAACTTACATATAAGTATTTTGTTAAATTTTATTTATTTAATTTATTTATTCATTAGAGATTACAGACCCTTTTTAGAGATTACAGGGGGGTCTCTAACAAAACGTTGTTTTTCAAATAACTAAAAACGTTAAAAAATGATAGCTGATTAATTTTAACACTATCTCGTGGGACATCTCTAAACAATTCTACGTGTATTTATGACGCTGAACGAATATATTTCAGAACGTATAACAACAAATGGATCTATGCAACGAAAATGCGGAGTGATGTATCGCGTCTGACGATTCTATCACGAGCGTCGCACTAATGCCACGTTTCAAGCTTTACTCGAGAAGCAAATAGCATGGCGATAATCGTTCAAAGTGACACGAACATTCGCTTATCTCCGCGGCGGCGAGATTAATGCACAGCTCGGTCAGAGAGGTGCCGTAGGTGCCTAAGTTAATAACGTTCCCTGGTAATAATGGTGCCACCGTCAGAGGATTATGAAATAAATTCGTGACCAGACACCCGCACGCTCGTGAGATAGAATCGAACAGAACGCATTAATGTCGAAATATTAGTTGATTAAATAGCCATAATTGAGACACGATGTTAGAAACTCGAGACTTTTCTTCGCGGTCTTCCGAGATTTCACGATCTGGAATTGCTTTATTGATCGCGTCGGCAAATGATTCGTGACTGCGATTAACACCGTTATGATAACGGCTCGATAAGTTTAAACATTGATAATTACTCTACTTGCTGGTATAGGCTCGCTCATTCTCTCTCTACAGTATCAAGTTAAAGAGAGAGATGCGGGATAAGATGGTACAATTCTGAAGAAAATAAAATAGTAAAGTAAGTCTAATTTCCGAAGTTCAACTTCGATAACCTTGAACTCGTTGAGTGCAGAGTATCGAAAGGAATCGAACGGGAAAAAAATCGAACTTAAATTTAACGGAAGAATTCAAATGTTATTTTCTACAAAATTGTACTACATTCAAAATTGTGCCACCTTACTCTAGGCTCGATTCTTTCCAACGGATGCTAAGATCAGAAAATGCGCAGTTTATTCTTATTACGACTATGTGTTAGCGTAACACGTGACACGTAACATGAAAATGTCGACGCCTTATAAAGATATCCGCCTAGATTCGACGATCGTTCCCTGTCAATTTCGCTTATGGATCCGTCTTCTTCACGATCCGCGGACGATGATCGAAGGAGGTCGATCATCACGGGAAGACTGGCTGGTCACCTTTTCCAGGGAGAGGTCTGCGTTCAAAGCGTGGAACATCGTTAACCTTTGAGATCATCTTCAAGGTGGAGCGTAGTGCACTCGACTCGCACACACTCGCCCAGCATCGCGAGTGGATACACCGCATACACACGCGCAACATACATAATGTCGCCTCTCCGCTCGTGTATACCCAATACATTCCGCGAGGATGACTTCCCCTTAGGGGTATGAGAGAGAAGTAACGGGATCGAGGAATCGATTCCGTCGCGGAGATCGAAGGTCCCCCTCGAGAGATTCGATTCGATCTCGCGGAATGGCGAAGGCCGCCGCGAGGGGAAAGGACTTTATGAATTATCGCGTGGCATTGGGACCGGCGCGATGATGCTGAATCAAGCGATTACGATGCCTGAAAGACCCTTCGAGTCAACAAATCGTCGAACAATGTTGATAAACCGTTCATCATTTAAGAAAGCGTCGCAGCACCGATTCTGCGACTTCCTGTCGCAATAAACAACCTGTCCAGTATCACATCCGAGAAATTCGTCAATAATCACATTAATTTATTAGTTCACTTCCATTGACTTTGTTAGTTAATTTTATCGGCACTCTCTAAATTCTTTTGGAGTGAGTCTCTGAGAGCAGGGATTTTTCCTCAACGCTAAAACTGTCGATGATGTCAGTTTTGCTCCGCTGATCATTTTAATTTTTTTTTCTTCCTTGTATTAGATACAATACGGAATGTTAAAAGTATATGTGAATAGAATAGAAATAATTTGAATACGATTAATACGATACAAATAATACGAAAATAACTTTTCACTAACCAAAGGTATAGATAGAAAATTAAATCCAAAGTGGCACCTTCGGCAGTTCTAGCGAGATACTATCGGCGGTGTTCTAGTGTTAATGCGCTATAAAATTATACCTGTCGCTGCAGAGCTTTAAGATTATTCTAGAATGTATTCTATAATATCTTACTAAGAGAGATAGAGAGACAGATATTTTCAATTGCTAGTCCGCAGAGGCTTTTATGGTCTTACAACTTTTGTGACCTTTCTCGATGGCCGTAAGAGTTCTTCGGGCGTTAGAATCTTTTGACCGCGGCAGCAAAGCGCGGCGCATAAGAAGCTCTCTGCTTATAAATATAGATAGATCTAGATCTGGATCATAAACAATCGTAAGCGTAACGGACATCCGTAATTGCTTCTCTTATGGCCGGTCATAACGCAACATCCGGTGCCCGCGGCCGTGGCGAGCCGTACCAATGTCTCGGAATCCAAAGGGAATTGATTTCATATATTGTATTACAATCCCGTGCGTATTGCGTGTCGTGTCGACGAGTTGGCAAATATCACGGCTCGAACTCTTCCCTACAGCACTTACTTATTTTATTACGTTTCACGGGATTTCGCTCTTCACATTCCAACATTTGAAAATCTCAATAAAACGAAACGATCCCGATAATAAAGTATCTTTTGTAAAATATATTCTGTATAGAGTTAAAATAAGAAAAAAATCTATACGCACAACGAGCTATTAAACCTTTTAAGTTGACAGACAAAAATATATTATTATTCATGAACAATCTCTCCTGCATTTCGCGTTATTTTTAATATATTCAATATAACCATAAAGATTAAGATAAGATATCTCGTAGGCTATGCGATAAGGTTGTAAATCATATACAGCTTGTATTTGATATACAAAAGCCGATCGCCTTTCTGAAACACACCGACGTATATGGCGCAATCTATGAGCCGGGATATAATACCGTATTAACCAGCTTTCTCTTCATCACGTTAATGCATGTAATCGATACCTTCCGATATTACCATGAATCCTGCATTCTCCCAGTCGTTGATAAACCGTGCGGCTGCGATACGAATCGAAACCAGTAATGATAATAGAAATAAGAGATCACCGTGTTTCAGCAATAGATACGATGCACGTGAGTCTCAATCACGTCGCGGATTGGTCATCAGCCGACATCCGGAATTGTTCGCAAAGCGCGGACTTACGATCTTGTTACATAATGCACACCGCCGTGCAGTATGCACGGGATACTTTATTGCAATAACATCGCAGTAATATCGCTAATCGCTCGTCCTAATGGACGGCATTTCCGCTCGATGCAATCGAACGACGTTTATTAAACGTAAAATCACTTAAAGGAATGAATTCTTTTTATGCACTTCCTTGTCTTATCGTGTTCTTCTTGTCATATGCGGTAGTAATACCACGTAATCGAATATTAAAACATCGTAACATATAATCTATATAGAAAGTAAAAATAAAGAACTCACGCGATTATGAATTTATAGTCAATTTTTTGTATTTTCATTCGCATATGAGGGAAAATTTGTTTCCATATAGAAATTAAGTAAAGAATTCGTAAAAAAAGAACGTCTTGAAGAGATCACTTTTACATAAAAAGAACGTTTTGTTGAACTACTTCAAAATTTAGCTAAAGGCATACAAAAAATACAGACATGAGAAGAAATTTTGTTGGATAAAAATAATTACATAGAACGATCAAGTTGATTGCTGGAATGTCAAGAACTACTTGCAGCATTGTTCTCATGTTTAATATTCTACATAATAATTTTTATAATCGAACAAAATTTTCAGACCATCCACCTAAATTTAGATAGGAAACTTATTCTTTCCATGTTTCATTCAGTCTCAAACGCGAGAAAATTACGAAGCGATCAAAGTATCGACTTTTGCGTATCGAATTTCGTCTCTTATCAAATTCACGAAAAATTCGCTTTGCTCTCTGAAAACCTGTTAACAATGTCGTCTCAATATGCAACGATTCCTTCGTGTCCTCCTTGATATCCTCCTCCGTTATTTCATTGTACTGCGATGCGGTCGCATGGCAAAACGAAGAAAATGGGTTACCTGCGTCCGTAAGATTAATACGGGCACCTGTTCACAATTATAAGCACGCGCGTACAAACCGCGGAAGAGAAGCGCACTTGCGTGCAAGATATTCCGAACTGTGCAAGCTGAAAAGCACCGTCATAAGACTCGCGACTTCGAGGGATTCCGATCGTTTCGTCGCGGACGACTTTAACGAGCGACCGATCTCGAGAGTGGTTCTAACTCTCGCTCTCCTATTCTAGCTCTCTTTCCATTGTCGGCGTGGCTGATAAACGTCGGCCGTTAAAGGTTTTCATTGCCCTAGCCGGATGTCGATCGGCAAAAGCGGATCGAAGAAAGGCTATCCCGTGCACACGTGCACACCAGAACGTTTGCAGTAACAATATCCCGTTTATTGAGCCAACACTTTACCCTCCCTTTGTCTCCTTTCTACCGTCATTAATATCCCGCTTCTCAAAAGAATGTGTTCGACGCATTCGTAAAAATTGAAGATAATACCGTAAACAGCGGAATAAATTGCAACCACCGTTATAAGCATAATACGAATAAAAAATTACACTACCGCTAAAGAGGGGCTATCCCGTACCGCGTTGGATTTAAGGCTGCAGCACGCAAAAAAAAAAAAACTTAGCGATAAAACGTACGCAGTAAGCGAATTCGTCAATTACAGTAGAGAATATACAATATACAGGGTGTTGGTTGAGTTAATAAAAAAATTCGACAATTCATCTAATTGTTTTATTTCATCGGAAGAACTGAAGCCTGTTTTTGTTTTTCGGTTTTGGACTAGTTTTTCACTAGTTCAAGCTGTATTTCTTTCAAATGAACAGTTGATTACTACACGTTTAAATTTGTTTATTTCGAAAACTAAGCTAACTTTAGGACACATGTTTATATACGGGCTTTTTTACTTGAAATAAACCAAAGAATCGCTCCGTCGAGTATGGCGACATACTTAACTAACACCCTGTATAAAGCAATAACGTAAGCAGTAGCAAATTCAAAATGTTGATTTTACCGCCTATGCTTCATTACTTTTAATTCTGCTAGATACAGATCTGAAAATAATTTTCATAATCATCCAAGTAATTATGTAGAACTCTAACTGGTTGCTAGAATGCTTTTTCGAGCATCGCTCATCACGCTAGAGATTGCTACGTAATTATTCCAATAATGGATGGTCCAATAAAATAATTTTCAGATCCTAGCTGAATTTTTAGACAATTTAGCAAAACGGTTCGTTCCATGTAAGTTTCTTGTGAGCTAAATATAATAGTAGCCTTTGAGCTAATAGCGCATAAGAAAATGTAAGCAGTAAGCAAATCAACAATTTCGATTTGCTCCTCTCTACTACTTACGTTATCGCTTTGAATTTTCAGCTGTGATTGGCAGATTCGCTTACTACTTACTACTTTCTCTACTGTTATTCTATGTGCGCCACTAGCTTTAGTCTTCGTCCGGTGATACTAATCCACCTATCAAAATTCCAACAACGTCGTTCTCGTCCGGTTATCAAAGGTCAACGAAACGCGGCCGATGAAAATATTACGGACGTAGCTCTTTCCTCATGAAGGCACGCGCGTGCGTATATACGGGCCGCGTACATTCGTGCGTTATGTGTGCGATGGAATGCCGGCGATGTCCAATATGCGATATACCGAATGGTGCACGAGCGAGGTACCGGCTCGTTGCTCAAGCGGTACACACGTACTACGTGGCTACATAAGTACGTTATGTATGATGAGTACCGTGCGATATACACGTACGCGATGTTCGCGTGTATGGATATATATGCGTGTATCTACATCTGTACGCATGTACGATGCGTATGTACGTTTCCTGGTTGCTCTCGCGTGCTGGGCGTGTCGCAATCGCGAGCGACTTCGCCGCGTACGACCCGCGTTACAGGGCGGGGCATTTAATTTTGACATCGGTTATAACTTCTCTACTTAGTCGGGATGGGAGGAAAAGGAGGGATGAAAGAGAGAGAGAGAGAGAGAGAGAGAGAGAGAGAGAGAAACACGTAATCTCAATCGCGAAATTAACTGCGGAGCGGAGAAGGCTAAATGGAGCTGGGCTCTTCGGAAAAGAGACGAATCCGCGGCCCGATGGAATTTTTTATTCAACGCAAATTTACGTGTTTGACTCTAATCCCAGTGTACACCTTAGAAACGGTCGATAATTGCACCGCATTAACTATCTGCCAATGTTAGGCTAATTGACATTAGACGACATACATGATCTCGTTCATAGAGAAAAATACATACTGTACGCAAATAGTAAATAAATTATTTATATCAAGTATTTGAAAAATTCAATGTATCCGCAAATCTATTATAAGACTGAAATTTATTCAAAATCTGAATCCTAAGGAGTTTAATGTTTCAATCAAGATTATTAAATTTAAACAAATTCGATTTGCTTATTACATAAAGTTGCTTCTTCGATAAAATTTTATTTATTCTTACAGAAATAAATTCTTGTTTCGAGTAGGTACGTAACAATGAGTTTTTCTAAAATTTCGATTAAATACAAAAAAATAACCGTCGTTTAAAAGAAAAACGATATATTGAGAAATCACTTTTCTCAATAATAGAATGATATTTTTCTGTATACGCGGCGATTTAGTCTGGAGGAATAGTAACCAGTTATTCTCAGCTGTAATCAAACAGTTCTCTCTCGCAAATAGTACATTTTAGCATCGTGAGATAAATATTGTAACCGGGCGAATAAAGACGAAGTCATGCGAACAAATACGTTTCGTTCAAATCCACTCCTCGGAGCGGAGAGATACTCGCGTGTGGGAGAATACCTGAAATGTGCAATAACATCGGATTGATCGTACTTCAGCCATTAATGTACCTCGGGATCATCGATGCAATATGTGGAGGCTACGGTCGAAATGAAAGAGCAAACTGCACGGAACCGCAATCTCTGACACGCGAGAAAAGCGCGCGTTTCTCACATAGTTCGAGCCATTTGTATTATATACGCGAGCGCAGCGATCGTTACCCTCTTGGCGGGGTAATGCTCGGTAATAAGACGTGTTTTAATGACTACTTTAACTGTGCGGGTAACGGGCAATGCGTGATCGTATATAGGCGCATGAAAGTCAAGCGGATCGCTCATTGCGATGAACCAATAGCGATCGATAGCGCGATAAAAAAAATCTGTTGAATTATCTTAACCGCTTGTGATGCAAAGTACCTGGTGTATATTCGTAACACTATCATTAGAACGATTTCGCATTCTCGCCGTATACGAAAACAAGTTAAGTAGGTGTTACTTCAGTTTTTACGTGGTTCGCAACAACACTTTTTTCTTCTTGATTTCCGTGCTTATAATTGTCGGTCCTGATCAAAATTACGAAAAATACTAGATAAAATAGACTTGACGCTTTTCAACATTGATTAATTTTCAACTTGAGGACTGACTTTATTTCTCTTTAATATTAGTTAGGCTGAAAGATTTTTACTCCGTGTATGATTTTCGAATATCGTGAGATTTGAAAAATTTTGGCGACAAAGCGAATCAGTTGGTGGAGATACAGACAATTACCGACAACAACGTGAGTTGTTCGCAGAACTCTTCTCGCTCTCGCCGGTCGGAGCGATTTCTATTACGTGCAAGTGCAGCGATCATTACCTCCTCGGCACGGTAATGTTCGGTAATCAGGTGTATTTTAACGAGTAGCCGTGCGGCCGAGTAGAGAAGCCTGGCCTATACATATATGTATATGACCCGCCGCAGTTTAAATTGCATTTCTGAGCGATGCTGCATTCGCGAGATCGTTGCACTTGAGACGAGATCGCGTGCGCGGCGAGAAAAAAAAACGCGTGAATATGTGCGACGAAAAGAAAGTTCGGCCACAGACATTTCAAAATTTCATTTAAAAAAAAACAAAACAGAACCTAAAATTTAAAAAATAAAAAAAAATTGAAAAATGGATTGAAAAAAATGCGGGAAATCTTGGAAGATATTGTATCCAAAAGATCACGTGACTCATTTATATTGAGAAATATGGTAATAGCTATCAAATGTTGTGTGTGAATGAAATAATTTCAATTAAATGTTCGGTTAATTAATCATAAGTAATTTTACTTTTCTAAATTATTTAGTAATTATTACCATCGAGCAAACGATCGGCTGTATTATTATGTTGGACAATACTTTTTAAATACTTAGAGAAGTGGAATTATTTTTGGTTACATTAACGGTTACATTTGACTATTATCAGATTTTTTTTTTCAGTACCCGTTCAGATAAAGATATTCTGAAACGCGTTACATCACGTTTCATTATTCATGCTATGACGATCAACGTCGACTGACCCTTTTTCCCAGCAATAGAACTGACGTAATAATCGACTCATGCGATTTTTCGATGTCGCATTTATCAAAGAGAGAGAGAAAGAGAGGAGGGGGGGAAAGAAAGCCAGAGAAACGTATCGCTATGTAATTCATGCCGTTATGCCGTTTAATTAATACCTTACACGTCAAGTGATTTTTCCTTCGGACCATTCCAGTTAAAGCGCGGGCTTCTTTTGGGCAAATGACGAGCGTAAGCTCGTCAAGTCTCGTCTCTTTCTCGCACAATGCCTTGTATAACTGTATATCGGTAAATCGTCGTACGATTACGTGCGCCGGGTTCTACCCGGGCACGATCGTGTTCCGAACAAACGACATCTCATGTTTTATGCGAACGTATGATTGCACCGGTACAGCGTACGTAATGGCCCCAGTAACGCTTTTAAGTTTCGAGACAGCGTGAAGGATGACGCGATATGAGAAGGACAACGGTAATATTGTACCTGGCGAATGTTAAAAAAAACCGGACGGAATTGCTTGTTCCTCGCAAGACAATTCTCGTAGCATAGCCAAAGAGAAGCGAGTATATTCAGATTTCGAATATATTCAGAATATATTCGTGCCTACGGAAAGAATGATTTTGATAAGGTATCTAAAAATTTTTAATTAGGTACATATCTGGAAATAATTTTGTTCGGAGCAGCAAATTAATGAAGACGTTTAAATTTATTGTTAGAATATTAAAACTTTTTATAGCATTGTATCAACAACGTTAGGCGCTCTCTATAATTATTTGGATGGTTTAATAAGTATAATTATTACTTTTAGATTTGTATCTATAATATAAACTAAATGTTCACATACTTCAGCAAACTCTATCCTTCCAGTGTAAATAAACTTGAACTTTAATTAAAAGGAGACAATTGTCGAGAGATTGATCTTTCAAGATAGCTGGATAGTTCTGAAATAATAATTCTTCGGGTAATAACGAGCGAAACTTCTCGGTCTCCACCCATTTATATCGTTAGATATCGCGACGAGTTAAATGAAGGGGAGCGCTTATTAGAACATCCCGAGATAACAAACCGTCCGGTTCTAAACTAATTAAGCGTATCGCATTAGAGACTTGCTCCGCGAGTCGTGGCCGAACGTGGCGACACGAGGTCATCGACACGCAACTGGCGTCTTACTGGCGGTTACAATGTAAATATAACGCACAATGCACGCAAGACCAACCCCATTACGCTTTTCCCTTTCATGCCAATTTTTTTTCTAATTGCTTTCGCATGCCGTGGAATGATTACGTTCGTACAGCAAAGAGGCGGTATAAATTATAAGAGACTCATTAGAACTGATACGGTACGTCCCGTTGAACGCACAAAGATCACTTAGATGTAACGTCTGATGACGTATTAACGCGTTGCTCTCCCCGAGAATGGAGAAGAATGAGTCGTCAGTCGGACATGATGTGCAATCGTATTTCAAAATTGTAAACATTTCTCAAGCCTCGCTTAATTTTCTCACGCAGTTGCGCACATATGATTGCTATTACGTACCGCAAAGTGCAACACTTAGATTCTTAGGTCATATCGGTGAACGTTTTTCCACAGGAACTTTTTATACGAAAGCAATACTTTCGATCGAGGCAATGGATATTGCACAGGTCGAAGTTAACGCATAGAAGTACGACAATTAACAATTTTCGAAATCGTACGGCATTTAAATGGTTCGAACATGGCAAAAAACATTTGAAAGTTAGCGCACACATATTTATACCTTGATCCTTCGTTTGTTCAATTATATTTCCAATTTATTCTTATTAAGTGGTTTTTTTTTTGTGTGCACGTATATACGCCGGGTAAATTACTCATAAGATTTATAAAGACCCACAGTGCGCTTAACAACAATGTCGTAAAATTTATGCGACAGCCATGACGATTTCTCTTACTTGCAGACAAAATATGCGCAATGAAAGACAAAGTATCGATTTTCCGACGTTCGCGCAATCGCTCAGTGTACCACGTTACATTGTATATCTCGGGTCGAATGACTTCACAAATAATTTCGCGTGGCAAATGTTCTCTCTCTCTCGGACTCGTAAATAAATTAATGGCGAGGCACTACGCGCGATCACGCGCGTTTGGAGTATACACGTGTCCGGGATATACGAGCACGCAGGACCACGTGCCAGTATGCACGAATCGTAAATTTCAATATTTGTATGCCGTTACACGACCAATGAACCGACGTGATGAAGTAAGGCGATATATATAATTTATCGATGATCGATCGCTAAGCGAACGGGGAATTGCGGTAACCGGAGAGTTCGAGCCGATCGCCGATTGCGAGTTCTCTCAATCTGATCGGGGATTGTACTTAATCGTTCCGTCTACGATTATGATATTGAAAAAAGAAAGAAAGAAAGAAAAACGAGCAATTAGCGCATAAACAGACGTCGTACAAATTATAGCGATTTATCTTGCAGCAATTCTCGAACTACAAGCAATTTTCAAGAACATTGGAAAGGCGAAGGAATAAAAGAACGTACGATTTATTCAAGTATTCGCAAATATTAAAACACTTTCGAATATTTTCACAAGATACATAATTATCCGCTGCATTGCGATACGGTATCGTTCTCATGTTTACATGTTATACCTGATACAGCTGATATGCGCACACTAAGATATTTATTAATAATCGTCTAATTAGTAAATTATACGTTGTATATGAAGTACCTTAAGACACCCGAGACGTATCGCTTGACATATTAGTCGGAGTAAGAATAACACAGCTGCACGCGCGCCATTAAATATCCTGATTATCGGTGCGTCAGCGAATTAATGTTTCACCTTGCATGAACAAATGATATTTTAATAGGAAACTAAAAGGTCCCCTTTTGCGCGAGGCTTCCGTGGAAGGAATTAATTGCGACACTACGTCACCGACGTATCTCTTTATATTCAAGAAAGCGCGGGTATGTGCAAACACTTCATGCCTAGCCGAGTGCGGTGCAGAAGTTGATTTCACGCCTGAGCGAGCCGCGTAAATGGTCGATGCTTATCGAACGTATTTTAAATTCCTTCAGAGTCGGCAAACAATGCGGCTATCGGCCGTTCATGTATTTCGGAAATCCGCTCCGATTTCCGCCCGAGATTGCATCCAACATCCCACTTATAATCAACATTCAAACCTCACGTAATTAATGTAATAAGCTACGTAATTCTCGTTAAGCTACTAGAAGGATGAAAAAATATCTTCTCACATAAATATAGATGTTATGATAATTAATGTATAAATATGAAAAAAAAATTATGTAGAAAAATTAAACATATATCAATGAAAAAATTTTAATAAATATCTGTTCAAATAGTTGTAAATATTCACTCTCCAAATATAAACATATATTTATTTGACACAAAAATCATTAATTTGATTTAACTATTAGTTTTTATTGAATAAATATTCATTTACTGTAAGCAAATGTTTACTTAGAATTAATACTATATATTTAAAGATACATTAAGATTTAGTACAGAAAGAATGGTTTTGTTGAAGCACCTAAACGTTCAGCTAGATACAGATTTAAAAATAATTTTGAAAATAATTTTCTTTGGATCATCAAAATAATTATGTAGGATGCTGAAACTAGTTGCTGGAAATGTTGAAACATTTTGCAGCATTGCACATTATGTTTAAACGTTCTACATCATTACTTTGACGGTCCAACAAAATTATTTTCAGATCTACATCTAGTCACATTTTTATGCATAAAAGTTTGAAAAAGATCTTACTTAAAGATTCATGCTTTATTATTGATATCTTGTTCGGTTAACGCTAATTAAGTAACGCTTCTCGACTTTTACCACAGATTATGATGTCATATTAAAAGGTGAAAAAGCAATTGCGGAGAAAATCCTGTGAAAGACGGACCCCCCGCTGCTCGTTTTACGACACGGAGGAGACGTTACTCTCTAAGACATTCGACCGATGTTACTTAAATTATTAATCGCAAAGTTTGTGCTTCAAATGAACGTAAGACGGTGCCACGCTAGTACATTAACGACAAGAGAGTTAATTACATCGCGGTCAGCGCTAATTACATCCGCGATGGTGTGCGACGTTTCCGTAGATAAATCCGTAATTAAATTGCATAAAATGCCAATTCCCACCGTGGCGATCCTCTCCTCTCGAGATATCAGTCATCAAAGTCCTTTCAAACTTCACTATGTGTTAGATATTAATCTTATATAAAATCTACATAGGACAAACAAAATAAATCATAATTCAAATA
>NW_017305536.1:6372273-6384193 GCF_001594115.1 Trachymyrmex septentrionalis | reverse complement strand
ATATATTATACGTATCATTATCATTCATATTTTACAAGAGAGAAAATATATCTTAAAAATATATCATAAAAAAACGGAATATTTTTACTTAATCATAATTCATAAAAGGCGAGACGCGCAATTTTCCGATACCTGCACCTTTTTACCTATTTATAGCTGAAGGGATATATATAAAATAAAGTTCTACACAGAGAGAATTATCCACCGACGTGTACCTCGTACGGATTCATTGCGGACTCCTACGATAGCGACGCGACGACGTGTTTAGAGACCGTGTGTCAAAAGCAGCGTAGGCCGAGCATTGTTCCTTCGACGAGCCGCGTCTCTCACGCGCGAAATCTTATATACGAAACGCGATCCGCGCAGCGCATCGCATCATATCAAATTTAAAGTACGGGTTGGAAATTCTAAAGCGTGATTCCCGCACATAATCTACAAACGTCTTAAAATATCTTTGAGAAATAAAATATCGCCGAATCTTGTGGGCGTTTAATTTTAGAATAAAAAAAAAAACAGACGAGCATTTCCGAGCAGGAAACAGAGAGACAGATATATGTGAATAAACTATCAAAATAATTTAATTCGACATTGCTTCATAAATCATATGAAACAAGTGATCTTTCTTAGCGTGCAAAATAAAATTGTGTGACAATTATATTAAAAGATATTAAAGGACACATGTCACATTTCTGTCGTGTCGTGTCAAGAGATTGGCACGATTCCCTTTTCGAAATATCGCAGAAAGTTCTTACGGTTAATCTCGTAGAACGGATAACGAGTTATCGTGTAATCTGCACTTAGAGCACGTCAATTGAAATTTCACGATCCGGCCAGCCGGAAGATCACGCCAGCGTCGTCGGGTCGATCACTCGGAACGTGCCTAATGAATTTTGCTATCTATAATTCTCATCGTGGTAGACACGTACCAACCACCACGACGTCCTTAGCATATTCGAATTCACGCGCGAATTTGAATTACAAATGTTGAGACGGAGGGAGGGCCTTTTTGCATCTCTCTTACGGCACGCAACTGAGTTGTCGCGAATTATCGTCGAGGAGGCGACATAAAACGCTGCCGTGACGCGATGCGTTGATCTTTCTCCTTTCATGCGAATGCGATGTATTTTTCGCATTACGATTCATAAATTATTCTATACGTATAGATTACGTTACATTATTGTTGCGTGGGAGATTGCATTTTTCTTACAGCAAGCGATGAGATCGTCTTACGTAAAGATTGTGGATTTTCTACAACAAGTGGTTAGTAATAGATTAGAAGTCAGGAATAAGTTGTAAGTGAGTCACACTCAGTGGTGACTCAGTATTTTTTATTAAATTTAAGATAATATTTATTATAGACAATACTTATATTTAAGATTTAAATCTTAAGTACAGTCTTAAGATGTTACGAACGAAAGAGCCGTATTATATATAGCATCTTATTAAGATATTACTTAAGATGATCCTGAATTAAGAATTAACTATGAATACCGGATTTAGATTCGTTATGATTAATTAATCAAAAAGTAATATGTATCTGTCATATTTATCGAGAGAGAGAACTGACAAGAAGGGATCGATAGTACGTCTCAAAAGTGAGATGAAAATTACAAAAGTGAGCAAATTCACTAAGTGATGATCAAAATAAAATTATAAATTCAATAAATATATTGACCAATAAAATTATAGATATTCTAATAAATTTGTTCACTCTTGTAATTTTCCTCGTTTCAAAATATACAATCAATCCTTGTTTTGGAAATTATCGCATTCATTTTAAATACATGTTTTCTAAGATTTATAACTTACAATTCTAACTTTCCATTAGTGTGACATAAATGGTGACTAGCAATTTACGTATTATAGAACAGTTTATTATAGAAAGTCCATTATCGATTTCTGTTTCTACTCTAATAAAATACAAAAAAAAAAAATAAAAATAAAAACTTTTTAATAAATTACTTCAGATATGAGCCTTAAAGTGTTGCTTTTCTCGCTAGAGAACAGATTGGATCTTTGTTAAGACTTCCGCAAAGATAATCGAGAAAACGATTATTCATGTAACGTTTAACGTGTTAATAAAGGTTTCTGTACGGTACCTGCCCCCTCGCTTTTTTCCGCGTATTCTCTAAAGAACGGCCTGTCGATTCGCAATCGTACCCGGTGCATGTCGCTGCAATTACGCCCACAAAACCGAGCAGTCGATCGTTTTAATTCCTCGCCGATTGTCTAGGCGTTTTCTCTACCACCGATTGACTTGCCCTTTCCTCTTTCTCTCTCTCTCTCTCTCTCTCTCCCATTTTTTTTTTCCAATCGGACACACTGAACCAAGAATCCGAGAGCTAATAAATTAGATTCCTCAGACACACATTATACACGATCGTTTCTGCGGACACGTGTTTAGAGAGCACACACGCCGCATGGCGTGGGATGGCGAATGCATTGTGCTCGCATTCACGATGAGAGAAGCTCGCCTCGGCGGATATACGCCGTATGCACGCTCGGCGCAGCGGCGCTATAAACGCCAAACGCTATTTGCGGATTATAATTTGCACTCCGATAATGAAGGCTCATAAAGCGTCCCGGCGTTTAGATAAGCGGAGAAACGGTAAACGAGGTGGCGGCAAGAGAAAGCGACCCGGTGCGGCCCGCGGCCAACTTGGATCCCGTTGGAATTTGCGTCCCGAATCTTGATCGAAGCTAAGATACAGTCGTACACCGATCGGGCCGGAAATCGGGCATTAGCGGCGATTTTCCGGGTTTCCTGGGCAAAAACCTGCTGTCCATTCTGACGATATAATTAACGCTTGTAATCCCGATTGCACGATCGGACTCTTGCAATCGCGATATCAAGCGACAGCCACTGGCGAATGAAAGGATTCGGGTCATAAACTAAACGTTGCGCGCGTACACTCCTGTGATAAGGATATAATAATCGTTCAGTCCTGTTTACGTAATATGCATGTTAGATAAACTACAAGTGATACAAGAAAATTGGCGTTTCTCCGCAATGGTGTAACGATAATGAACGGCAATGCGTAACGAACGATAGTGGATAACGATGATAATAAATAATTTGCATTAGAGATCGTTTGGCAGCGTGCTTCGTAAATTCACGTTATCGGAACATTCCGGAGCTGGGCTCAGCTCCGATTATTTGCTTTATTTATCGCTAATGATTACACGGTTATTCCTTCCCACGCTTCATGAATCTGCAATACTGTCGGACACGAATCGCATCGGTGGATTATGCGTTGACGATAACAATCACTTGTCAAAACTGAGCTATCTGAAAGTTTGTTGCCTGGGAGTGGTGGTGTGCGATGAAAACGCTAACGGCGAAATTACGATGCGATTCTAAAGGGGAGTCCAGAGGGGCAGTAAGGTGCACGAGATAATGGGGATTTACGATGTTGATCGTACACGTAAATTACGACTGTACGTGAGCATTGATAATTAGCGGTCTGTCATTTTATCGCTCCGGTATTCAATTCAATTCTCGTCGATGAATATGTTCGGCGAGAGCGAGCGGTGGTGAGCGTCGTGAATAGTGATCTATCGCAGTCAGTTACGTACTTCCGCTAGAAATCCCGGTAGTGCGTTCACTAGGATAGATTAGCGAATCGCAATTACACGTGATTGTGGTGATAAAACAAATATATAGACGCGGTAAATCGTAGACCGTCGTAATTTCGCGTAAACGACGATCATTCTTCAAGCGCATACTTAAAAAGAACAGAAGGTTCTACCGCCAGTTCGCCAGTACAGTAGTCGTAGATACTTGACCCTTTCGCTACTTTCGCTAAACGAAAGTGTATACGCTTGTCTAGCTGGGATTGAGAGCTCCGTAATAATGGCGAGGAAAGCTTCGAGAAACCATCAATCATGTCGCTGTCAATTTGTGACGTTGTTATTTCAGTTTACGGTCGAGAGTGTAAGTCGCGATTTTTACGAGAGCAGCGCGATGATATGATATATTAGCTACTTGAGAACAAAATATATATATATAATTATGTATAATATATAATAATAATAATAATAATATTGTAATATCGTTCTCTCAAAAGTGACACAACTCATTTAAAATTTTCCAGAAAAGGGAAAATTTTTCAACTTGACAGAGAATGATTAATTAATTAAATAATATCGATAAAAAAAAATATATTCTTAGTACGATCAAATACAATTTGTTGTCATTTCGTTTCTCACGACTCTTAAAAACCATTCCTCTATTTGAAATTTTTTATGAAGTTTATAATTTACTAAATAATTACTTATAATTTACTAGGTTAATGTTTATTTAACTTTTTCATAATAATAACTCAAAAATTGCGGTTTTTAAAGTTAAAGAGAATGATATATATTTTGTACTAAATTTTTTTAAGAAAAAAAAATCTATCGTGTACTGAAAAAAATGTTTATTGGGGTTTAATTGAAATTTTAGTTGAAAATGGACGAATCAGAAATTGCAGATAAGATCAACTAGAATTCTAGTCGAGATCAGAATTCTGATTGATTTAATCAGACTCTTCTGATGGTTCGTTCATTTTCAACTAGACATTTTTCTCAGTGCACACGTAAGTATACGTTTGATTCAAATGACGAAATAACATACTCGCACGGCTTTCTGCTCGCGCGGAAAGTTACACTCGAAGCGCGAGTTTTTGCGCGCCTGCGATTTTTCCGACGATGACGACGTAGCAGCAGCAGCAACCTCGGGATCGTAACTACGAAACTTTCACTCGCCGAGTAGAGTAGATAGACACCAAACGCGGGCTGCTGTGCAGCGAAACGTATAAATGTCCTTCTCTTTCTCCGCTTCCTCCTCCCATCCCGCGACTCGATCGTCTCCACTTTCCTAGATAAAGCTTTTCAATTTCCTATTCTCGCCCAGAGACTGTCGACGACGTTCTTAATATGACATCGTCGCGTTTTCACGCGCAAACACGTCGCGCGAGAGGATACAATGATGATACCGCCAACCACAATTCGCCTTTCACTCAATTGTCCCGCATCGCGTCCGCGAGATGCGGTTTGAAGTGTGAAACTCACCGCTTTGTCGCCACGTCGAAACTACGTATCTCAGTTCTGTCGACGCGAAACTTCGTACTGACATTTCTAGGACATGATTTTCCTTCTTCAGCAAGCCGTTGTGCACATGCGAAATCATTACATGATTCGTCTCTCTGGCATTATTAGAAAATATATTATAGAGGAGAAGACCATTATCCAAATATGGATAATGGTCTATATATGGGTTAGCGGTGTGTTTCAGTTCTCTATTCTATAGTACTGCAATTTGATAGCAAGCACATATTATATATAATTTCGTTGAGGACGTAACGTGTCACACAGCTGCATTTAACGATTGCTTTTGAAATATTATCCTCTTTTCAAGTTATCGAAATAGACACACTCCACTAACTTCGTTACACACATTCTCTTTTGCAATAAGTTTAAACAACTTGCGATGTAAAAAAATAAAAGTGGTAGCCAATATTTGGATCTTCTCCATATGTTTATTATATCTATTGGCGACGGTCTCGATTTGTAATTCAACAACAGTTTCCTAGTTACGAATCAGTTTTCACTTTACAAATAAGAGAGTCTATATTCTCTGCATAGTGCATAATCGTACAACTTCCTGGAGTGTCAAAAGTATTATTCAACAACATCGTGTTTTAACATTAGAAGAATTCATGTTTCTTTCACTAAAAGGACAAAGCGAATAAATTACTACAAAAATAAAAAAGTGAAGAAATACCAAACACTTCATTATGCAAAGAATATAATTATTATATAAAAGGTAAAGAGTTTGAAAATCCTGCATTGAGAAAAATTCCTGGTTCAAAATGAATAACCAAAGATTTGTAAGCTCTTATCAATCGAAATTTTGCTTATCTCAACTAGAATTTCAATTAACGCAACTAAACTCTTTCAGAGGCGTATCCTTTTGTATAAGAAATATAATATTAACTTAAAAAATATAATAGAAACGGTCAATAATAACGCTAGGTACTTGCAGTGTTAAAAGCAACATTGGGACCGCCGTGGAAAAATCCGGATAAAGGAGCCCCTGATTCAGCTGAGAGTTACCTCGACTGGCAGAGTCGGGAGATGTGACGTGTACTCGTGTAATTACTCAAAACCCCGATGCGCGCCACGCGATCAACGGCACCGGTGTTGCGGTGCAAGTCGAAGGTGAAAATCACGTTGTCCCGAGAGCGCGTATTAGCTTCAATCCCGGCACCACGCGTATTTCTTTCTGACAAGCTCTGAAGTCCTGTACACGCGTACAGGCGAGTTATGCACGCACACGTCACACGCATACACGACGAAGCCGGGACACTCACGCTGTCCCATCCCCGTGCATAATTATACAGCCGAGGGACTGCGAGCGGGACTCGCAAATACGAGTGGTTGTGCAAGGCTTGGGCGAGGCCACCGCATAGAATATTCAAGTCTCTTAAGTTTCTTCTAGTAGTAAATATTGTTATGCTAAGTGCAGCCGTTGTCACGCCTTCTCTCTCCGCTTCGGGGCTCCTCTTCTCTTCTCTTCTCTTCTCTTCTCTTCTCTCTCTCTCTCTCTCTCTCTCTCTCTCTCTCTCTCGCTCTTTCGCCTTTTTCTTCCTGCCTACCTACCTTTCTTTCTCGCTTTCTTTCCTCCTCATCCAGAACTTACGCTCCTCGCATTGCCATTCTCGAGCTTGACTCGCTCGAGAAAACCGTCGCGAAGCCAGATCTGCGCCGGGTCGACGACTTAGCTTTGCTTCGCCAAGTTATTCCCCTCGCGATTTATGTGCAATAACGCGACGCAAATCAAAGACGATCGGACACAGACACACCCTGCGATATTCGAGGGCGATAAAAGAAATCGCTCCGTTTGTCTCGCGATAGCGACTTTGTTACAAAGGTCGCGATAGAAAATAAAATATGCAGAGTAGTCGAGATTTCACCTTTCGATATAATTCCACGCGTGTGGTCTTTTCACGCCACGTTAAGTCGGGAAATTGCTAATGCAAAGGTACAAAATGCAGCGCGTACTCGATAAGCACCCCCCATGGATGGATCCATTTTTTTCATATCAAACAATAAAATTAATGGAGCGCTATGTAAATAAGTTTATACTTAGAAGGGGTCCTTCTTACAATTTTTCTTCGAGAGAGATTGTTATAATTTATTACTTCGTTGTAATCCTCGCTTTAAGGGATCAGCACAAATTCTTCATCCTAATTTCTGTAACCTTTCCATAATTTTGTTCTAACTGCACCGCGCAAGGAAATATTCAGACGTTACGACGCGCGTTACTTTTTACGAATCTTTCAAATTACACGCGGGAGATCATCAATCTTAATGACGAGCGATCTTCACCTTACGCGGCTCTACTCGCGCTCTTCCTAATCGCGGTTACACCAAGGCCGAAGGGGATAATGCCGTTCACATTTAACCCTATCCTCACTTGTCACTCGCTCACGATCGGTCCAACGTGCCGGTTTACAAAGGCCCCCGCTATTAGAAAGTGCGCGCACGTATTAGGCCGTGATTTTTATCGCGGGCTCTAATATCGAGTCCCGCAACGAGGCGCTTCATTGTAGCCGGATTAATCAACGAATTACCTCCAGGCGCTGCAACTTCGATTTAATCTCATCACGATGGAGCACCTACATCCCCGCGGAAAGAAATCTCGTCGAGCTGCTCAAAGGAAAATTTAGAATTTTCTCGATCTGTTACGTAAACCGAAACTCGCTGTAACGTAACTGTAAAACAATAAATGCGAATTCGACGAGACAAGGCGGAATTTATACCATTTAATTATAAGTTAAATTTTAACCTTTAACTATATACTCGACGTTTAATTATACGCGCGACTATTTTCCAAAGGCACGCAGGCGCGATTTACGATCTCGCGCAGTAGCGATCGAGGAATACGTCGTTGATAACACTTGGTCGAATATTTCCGATCTGATTTTCCCCAAGCATCGCACACGTCGAACGTGTAAAGTGACGCAATGACGGCGGCACGTAACAGGAGGATGAAAACGTGCGGCGCGATTCGCACGGCATTTGCTCTGTGCCGATGCTCTGGCCGGGTCAGCCAGGAAGAGAAGATGCTGTGCTCGCGGAGCTACCACGTGGAGGATGGTAACGATCATCCTCCATTGCGTAATGGTGAAAACGGAGGTCTTCTCGCGTGTCATGACCCAACGGCGCGGCGGAGAGAAGAGTCCTTGTTGCAGGTGCTCTCTCGCCTTTCGATTCCGACGAGTCGTCCTCGAATGACGACACGAAGGCAATTCGCGACGAAAACATGCTAGTAGCTGATCGTCGATTAACGATTCGCATCATTCCGGCAAATTTACGCTGCCATCGAGTGGCATGGAGCCAGGATCTCGAGGTTCTATTTTGCGAGTGATACGTCATTAGAAACTGGAGAGTTACTTAAGTCGACGTTCGACTCGGAAATAAATACAAGTATAAAATACTATCACGATTGCGTTGGGATTAAAATGGAAAATTAATAACACAAGTGAAACGTCTTCGCTTTTATTTCACTCTTACATAATGCAATTATTATTTTTTTTTTTTAATAATTCAAAATAAATTAAATTTCTTATTCAATAATCAAATATATCTAGGCTTAGGCGAACTAATTAATATTCGTCATTAATATTATCATTAATGCATAAATAAATATTGAATCCAATAGGATGTTAAATAGTTATTTATGACTTAATCTAACCAAGTGTTAGATAGTTTATTTACTCAAAATTAACGTCATGAAACGTGACATACAGCATCAAACGTAATTATCCATCTTCATCTTTCTACGTATAATTATTTCTCTTACATATTATTTCTCTGGTTCTGACCAAATGTGTTGAAATCACGAACGTACCGCGTGAAATATGCATAACGAATATGCATAGCGTTAAGTAATTTCCTTAAAAGCATCATCATCACGGTATCGTACGTAAAAACGCGAATGAAATATAAATGGATTGCTATTTAACGGATTCGCGTTGCGGCACGAGCAGGGGATTGATGAAGCGTGCGGTACTGCAAAGGAGAAGGTGAAAGGCGATAACGGCAAAACGAACAGATAAGTAGGCGTAAGGTATATCAGTAAAACTGAGTAGGAGTAGATACCGATGGTGTAACATAATGATGCTAGTTGAAATTACATAAGCGTCATAATAAAGATTAGCTAAATGTGATTGTTGAAACTAATAACGTTTAGACTTATGTTACTTACGGAACTTAGTTTCCCGCATCGAAATCACACACAATACAAGATGAGTAATACATACGTTACTCAAAAGTTTCAATCTTTATGTCTTATATTTTTGCAACTTTATTTCATTACTTATAAAATATAAAATTCTAACTTGATACGAAAGTATATTCGAGAGCGCAAATTGCCAAAAAACTATAAGTTATAAACGTAAATTATTAAGTAAATTTCATAAATAGCGAATATCACGTGCATCGATTGAAAGAAATATCGATTTCAATTTTTTTGCAAGACACCGATAAACGTTTGGATATCATCATGACTAACAATAAGAGAATGGAAACGACACATATTCTCAGAGAAATTCAGCGCCAGATTAAATACGGTCTTTAATGGAGACACACTCATCAAAACGCTAGGACTTTAACTTTTGTTATTAAAATACAAGAAGATTAAGCTCGAATAAGAGAAAAAGTAAATTCTTTCTAGTTCCAATAAAAGTATATAATAAATAAATAATTAAAAAATATAATGCGTACCAACTATTTATATTTCCTTCTTTATATTGCGAAATTTCTTTAAGTAGAAAACATGCAGAAACTGAGTAGTATCTTTATACTATAATAATTATATTTATTTATATATATAAAAACAATTACGTTAAATATTTGAAACAGATACTCTCTCTTCGCAATAGCGTTGCAAAACGTTAAGAATGTACAACGTAATTTCGGGGAAACGCGACTTGTCAAGTTTTTCATAGAGTACCGGTCGCGATCGCCTTTCTCCGCCGCGTGCAGGTGCAAACAATCGCCGTCTCGATATCTCGAGTAAATACCTATCTGGTAAACGACATTCTGCATGATCGCTACCGTAACACGCGGAATTCCGGCGCACTTTTGCCGCCGCAAGCACGAGCGTTAAAGAGAAATACCTAGCTCGTTCACGCTAGCTCGCCACCAGAACCAACCGGCTAAGTGAACACGAGCCTCTCATCAATTAACATAATTGCCGTTCCAGATATCTTTTCCGGACCGCGTAATTCACCCCCACCTTGCCATATCGTGGTTCGCGAAAACGCCCTGGGCTACAGGTCGGGGCCGTACGCAATGGAATTTCTACCGAGACAACAATCGAATCTTTCAGTCGGTCAATATTTACCGCGATGAAACTACGTATTTCTCCAATCGTAAAAAAAGATACTTGTCTTCTGCGTATTCGCAAGATTTTTAAAACCTGTGGTTTTCACACAAAACCTACTCAAATAAATCTCGAAGCGTAAAAAAGTACAAGACATACCGTATACAATCAGATAAGATTATTTCTTATCGTCTCTAGATAAATTTGATTCTCAGACCATCTTTTATGTCCGTTTCTTAATATTAATCTACATTGATAGAAATGGACAATGCCTGAAAATTATTTATTATCCTTACTTTTTAATCCTTTTCTAAGGATTAGAAGTTAAACTGAGATTAAAGTTAATGTACCTTAGCAGAAGCACAGTCATTAGACAGATTAGATTCTATTTTCTACATTAGATAATTGTACGACCGTCGGACACCTGCTGCTAGAGAACGAATCCCATGTCGCGTCGTGCCGCGCCGCGAATCTGCGATCGTGCATCGGTCGCTCTCACCGCTCGTAAAGATAACGATCGTCGTAAGGAGGTGTCGTAATCACGACCTGTCGTTAAAAGTGCTTTTACTCCGCAGCAATCACTTTTTGATAGAGGCTGCGGTCCGACCTTCGATCGGATAAATTCCGATATTGTTCGCGCACTTATTGACGGCGATGTCAAGCATCGTGGCGTTTCGATTAGGCGACGAAACGAAAAGACACGCTCCTTTGGCTGAAGATTAATGGGTATAACCGAGCGTTACAAGATTCCTCCCGTCGTCTGTCGTCGGACCGGACTTTCTCGTCCGTATAGACGAGAACAATGGGTTCGACGAACCGTGGAGCGAGAACGGCAAAATATTTGCTGCCGGAGCAAATATGAAGACAAGTCGCGAACTTGTCCTACCGTAAAAAACGTTCTTGACATCGTTACGTTATTGTGCGAGTAACGTATTCATTACGCAAGTTGACGAAGGAACAAATAGCAGTTTCGCAAAAAGCAGTTTCCTAAAAACAAAGAACTCTATGGTGTATCTTCATTTTCTTTAAATAAATAGAAACATAAGCGCATTAATGTAATTTCAGCTTTGCAGCAGCTCAATACGCGTATTTAATGTGTGTGTGTGTGTGATTCGTCATTAAATCAGGATCGAGATGATGATTAAAAAGTTTCTCCTTAACTAACATTTTTTACTTAACTTGCGAATATATATATATATATCCGAAAATATATATCTAACGTTATAGTGACAGAAAATAATAGCAAAGCAAATAATTGTTTTTGACTGAAATGCAAAGGCGGCAAAAAAAGTCAATTTTTGACAGTAACAATTGTCACCGAAACATTTTTAGACCTTCCCTTATATATAATAGTATACTACCAACAGACGAATGTAAATTGCACAAAAAAAGGAAATTGCAAAATAGAAAATCGAATGGAAAAGACTCGGATTTGCGAGCGTTGCGCCGCAACGGCCGTTGAAGAGGTTTCGCTTTTTCTCCCAAGAATACTTCTTTCGGCGTACCGGAACGATCGTAGCCAGGAAGAACGGCGATCACTGGACGCGA
>NW_017305536.1:6362401-6372173 GCF_001594115.1 Trachymyrmex septentrionalis | reverse complement strand
ACGGCCGTTGAAGAGGTTTCGCTTTTTCTCCCAAGAATACTTCTTTCGACGTACCGGAACGATCGCAGCCAGGAAGAACGGCGATCACTGGACGCGAGCAGCAACGCGGACGATGCTGCGACGAGGAAGATGAAGAAGAAGAGTACGACGGGGAAGATAAGGAGGAGATGGAGGAAGACTTTTGCCGCGGGTGGGTATACGAAGATAAGTAGCGCAGTAACGCGTACGGCGTGGCAGTAGGCAGACTACCCAGCGCTCCAAGCAAGAAACTAGCGGCAATAATAATTTACAGTATTCTTTTCCCCTTTCCTCGCGCATCCTTCCCTTCGCCTCTTCCTTAGCCTCTTCCTTAGCCTCTTCCTCGCGGTCCTCGCCCCCGTGGCCGTTCCTCTTCGTTCGCTTCGATAGTGGTGCAGCAACGCTGCTGCCGATGGTGGTAGTGGCGATGGTGATGGTTGTTGCAAGCAATCCCATATTAGGTCGCGCTCCTCGGTTTACCACGATGGAGGCTATTGAGACGTAGTTACCCTTACTTATCCTGTCGCTGTGCAAGAGCGAGCTGCAACACCGCGGCCAGAGGAAGGCCAGAGGAAGGCCAGAGGAAGGCGGCAAGAAGAAGCCGAAGGAAGGATCTCGCGAACGCGAAATCTGGAAGCAAAGAGGCGTCTTCCTTCCTTCCTTCCCGCGCTCAGCCGCCGAGGAATCAGCCTCTTCTCTTACAATTTTATTCCCGTCTGACCGAACGAACATGAACAATTCCCCCCCCCCCCCCCGCAATCGTTCGAACACGCGAAACTCTTCCTCGCCGGCAATTTCGTATGCGAGAATCGGTCGCGCGAATTCAGCGGCTTGGCCTCCTACAAGGAGATGTGATCGCGAACGATAAAGTACACGGCCACGGAGAAGTGAAGGATAATTCAAGAAAGAATACACTCTGCAGGAGAACGTTCCTGCTGGAAATATCAGAAAGGGGCAACATCCTCTTACGGAAAGAACGTTTTGCTAAAATATTGAAATGAATTTAGCTGGATACATATCTAAAAATAATTTTATGAAAAAATGATGTCGAGATAACGAGATAGAACGCCCGAATTTACCAAATTGTTACCAAAACTTTCTTCAGCGTCGCTTCTTATGCTTCAATTTCCTACATAATTATTTTGATGGGGGGAGGGGGGGGGTGTTCTACAAAATTATTTTCAGATCTGTTTTCTAATCAATTATTCTGTAACTTTTCGAGCGAATCACTTTTCAAGGCTTAACTTCGAATCATCAATTCTTTTATTCTCCCTTAAAAAAATATGAAATCTAATTCATTGTAAGAAAAAAGTAGCAATTCGTATCCTTTAAATTCCTTGGAGTGGAATCTTATTCCAAAGAGTGAAAATTAAGCCAGTCTTGAAAAGGAGTAGCTCACTTTTCACAATATTTCAAAATGAGATTTCATTCTCCAGAGAGTCACTCTAAAAATTTTAGAAGATTTTAAACTTTATCGAGTAACAATAACTCGACATTGTAGACATGTCGAGATCGGCGATTATGAGCAGAACATTCGCACGAAAGATCCAGCGGAATGTTTGCAGCGTATTGAAGTTATCTACTTCACGTTCCTCGATGCTCGTTGGTGAAGAATTTTCTGGTCCAGCAGATCCTGTCACTTCGCGATGACTTGTTGTCGTCCTCGCTCTCGCCTCTTTTATACATACTTCTGGCTAAGCGACTTCACGTCGCCGATCGTAGAACGCAACTTCGCAACAACCGCTGATAGACTTTAAGCGACTGGTACTTAGCCAACCGGAAATTTCCTTCCTTCCAGTCGACGAAGCGTCGGAGAGTTTATCCACACGTTGCTCTACAAGCGAGATACATCTTTGTTTTCGCACGCGAAAGCGATTCGCTTGAAAATCGCAAATGTCTCTCGTGTAAACCTCAAACCGGCCGTGTCTCGCTGAACTGTGCTATGAGAAAAATTGACGGTGCGTATCACGAGCGGAGAAGATAAAGTGACGCTTGAAGATTACGAATGCGCAATAAAAACGCGAGGACAACAAACGTTGCTGCTCTTCGCGTAAATCCTGTAGACCGTATCGTAACTACGAGAGGATAAAGGGACGTTCGATATTAGAAAATTGCGAATACTCGGCGTAGAAACTTGACTCTTAAACGTCTCACTACAAGAACAACGCATTAACGGCATATTAAGCTTAATTCGATTATATAACTTTTATAGTAACTTCGAGTATATAACTTTTATAAAAATGAACATATATGATATATAAAATTTTTTTCCTGAACACCTGACATTAAGAAACGTAACAGCTGTTGTATTTCTTTTGAATCATTAGAGATATCCTTTACGTAACAATAAGGAGGATCCTTTTTTTAGATAGATATATTATTAGAAAAATTAGATTTGATTTAATCAAAAATTACTGCTGTTACCTTGAATCGCATTGACGTTTGTATGGATGAAAATTTACTTAGAATAGCCATGCGGGAATTGCGAACGTCGCAAAAGAAAACAGGAATGGATCGAGATTTTTCGCGGTCGGTAGGGAGAGAGAAGCTCGCCTCGGGCGATCAATTAAAGGGTTAACACGAACATGCGAGAGAGGTACAGCACTCGTGGGGAATGCTCTTCTCTCCGTGCGGTGGGTAAAACCCGTACTCGTTTTCAGACAGTGCCTTCTATTTCCCGCTTGAACAACGTTTAATTAGCGATAAATTAAATAATAAGAGAAAGTTACGCGTGTGGTGTACAGTAAAGATCGATGTGTGCGAGCAAAATAGAAATAATCGACGATTCGTAATATTCAATCGTAAAAGTGATATCAAGAATCATTGACTGAGACATTTATGTATGCATTTAAAGTGGTAGAAAATTATTTCGACAAATCTTAGCTGAGAAAATTTGTTTATGCATATTAAGGTTTCGCTGCATATTTGTATTTAATAACATATATGTATTTTGTCGATAAATATAATTATTATATACAATACTTTTAAAAGTACTTGATACAAGAAAAGCGTTAATATTAAAAATATAAGACATAAATTTTGTTAAACTTGCAAAGATGATTATCCCCGTTTTCAAGAGAGTTAAAAGTGTTACAAGCAGGTTGAGAGAGAAAAAGATTAACAAATTCATGGCAAAGGCACTCTAACGTAATTTTTCGCCGTACTTGCTGAAAGTGCGATACATAAGCACGGTTTTAAGGCGAATGACGCGGATGCTCTGCCGTTGGCTGAATGGTCGGTAAACGAGATATTAAATGCCGGACAGTAAAATATCGCGACGTGGCGAACACACCAATTAGCGTATATTGAGCTGGATTGTGAAGAGCGAGGCTGATCGCGTTTCGGAGTGAAGAAAAGAAAAAGGAAACAGGACAGAGACAAAAAGTATGATGACGGGGGAAACGACGAGGGACTTCATCTCGCGTGCTAATAATCGTTATCGTTCGCGGATCTCGTATGCGACCTTGACTGAGAATCAAGTATATTGCAGAAATAAAAACAATGAATTAATTACTTATATGGTCGATTAAGTTTTCATTTTTTAGCTTTCATTAGATATTAGATGTGACACACGTAAAGACAGAAACGGAAAACAATTCTCGACATGTTATGGCTTACTACTAAAATATAAAATACGAAAACAGTTTTCATTCATACCATATATGTATAATCATTCAACGATGTGGGACTACAACATTTACAGACGCTTCTATTATTGACAAATAACTTTAATTTATAAAAAATAATTAAATTTTGATAAATAACAGAAGAGTCTGTAAATGTTATAATCTCATATCGTTGAATAATTATATATAGTACGAGTGAAAACTATGAATTGTGTCGATGGATAAAAGACAAGATGGAAGTTAAAGAATTGTGAAGTATATAATTTTGAATTAAATTCACAGCTTCGCATTTAACATATAATTGTCCTTTTCTTTAAGTCCTGTCCTTCCTCTGATTTTTGTTAATCTTATTCCGCATTTTTCTCGTCCAGTTTCCCCTTTCCTTCTCCTATCCTCTTCATTCATCTCTTTTGCCGTCTCGCCATGCTTTGGCTCGATCACGTTTTTGCCACCGTTCAATTAATTTTACGTCGCAACGCGTGATTACGTCCCCTCGTAACAAACTATCAACTCATTAACCAGATAATTAATCTCCATTCCACCTGCAAAATTCTCACCTATGAATATCGGTCGTGCATGTTGGCCGATAAAACGATATGCAAATTTTATGTTTTACAATAATCGCACTCATGACGTTTTAGAAGGCCGACTATTAAAGTGAGTAATAAATATCCTCTTCCACCTCCTTCGGAATGATCGGAAACACGGTGCGTTAAAGCATCGTTAAAGTGTCATTAGAACATCACCGTTAATTATAATACGAGCATGTGAATCAAACACAAAACTAGATCTAAACCTACAATGCTTTCCAACGAATTATTTTACACACGCGCATTTTTCAGTAAATTTCAAATATACACTTACATTTTTAGTAAATTTCGTCAATATTAACGAGGACTAATCAACAAGAACATCGTGCAACTTTAAATTAAGTAAACAATGCAGCCTATCGATAGTTGAAATGCTAGACACTAGATGCTCTTTATTGAACATCAGAAGGTTAATTCGCAATTAATTAATTTGTACAGAATTAATTTAGGCAAATATGAAGGTGTTTGCGTGAATAAAAAAATCAACGAGCAAAAATCGTTAATAAAAATGATTGCATTGTAGGTAATCTGACGTGGCAGGTCACGTGTTAAGACGCACTTCCGATGGACCACCCGCAAGAAAATCTTGCGTGCAAAAAGGTTGGAAGGTACTGATCTACACGCACATTCTTGAAGGAAGAACGAAAGGGAGAGCGAAGAACGGCTCTCTTTCGTATACGGAAAACGACAGAAAGAGTAAGAGAGAAAAAGAGAAAGAGGGAGGGACGAAGGCCTAAAGAGAGAACAAGCACCGGCCACATCTTCGTGATTACTGATTACTGAAACGATTTGCACCGTCCGCTCCGGCGGAGCGATTAATTTCCGTAATGGAGTCGTACCCGGGGGATCATTCCTTATAGTTACCAATTATCATTAGGTTGGATCTCAATATTGAATTTCATTTCGATTGCGAGACAATAAAAACACGTATACACTCTTACATTGCAATGATAATAATAAGGCGATGAAATTTCATATACGAGTACATACATCGACTACTTGCTTTCGTAGCTCTTGTTATTGTACCGGAAATTGTTTTTATTAAAAGAAAATAGGGAGGATTATTAAATATAAAAAAATTGAAAATATCAAGAAACTCGCAACTCAAATATAACGTAAGATTTAGATTAGGTTCGCAAGTGTACATAATGGACAGATTATTGCTCCCAGCACAGAGTATTTTAAAATTGCATTTGATCTATTACGAATAGCCTATGTGAATAGTCGACACTATTTATTTTATTCCAAATTATCCTCCAAGGGACATTATAGTTAAAAATAAAAACGCGATAATAATAGTATGCTTCAACTATATCGCATTTCACATACTTTATACTGTAACATAGCATACTGTAACGTAGCATGAATACGAAATAGATGTCGGGAAATATGTCGCATAATCGATAAGTGAATGAACGAATAAATGGATGAAAATAGTTTATAATATATTTTCTATCGACGACCGCAATACTCGAGATCACTTTTTCAAATTAGAACATGTGGCTAAACTGAAAGGAATGTTGCACACAATGATGTCTCAAGGATCAAACATATGTATTATAGACAATCTCTTCTGCGGTTGGAACAGGTGTCGTATAATGAACGTAGAAATAATTATAATTTTCAGAGATATGCATAATTCATGACGTAACCGCAGGTGATGCATTCTACAAAGATTGAGATTGCATTCTTATCTTTAATATCCGAGTGTCACTAATACAGTTTATTTATAAGTTCGCTAGAATTCGCGTTAAGCTCAAGTCTATATATATTCTAATTATGTTAATAAAGCCATTGCGTTGTATAATCTTTCTTTTTGCAATATTCTAGAAATAAAATAAAAAGGTTTCTCATATTACTCGTATTCGATAAATCTCGCGATGTAAACGTCAAAAATTATTATCATATCTTTCCTATAATTCCACTGTGACTTGAATCCACATTTGTAACTTCCTTACCTCGCATTGTAAATAGTATCAATTAAACCAAGCGGCTATACCGAAATACAGGATTGTCGAAACTTACCTGAAACAGAAAAATATCATACAATCAGCAATGCAGAACACAAATGCATATTTCAAGTCATCGCTAATATAATAGAATTTGGACGAATTAAGCGAAGAGAAACATATTTATGCACACAGTAATAATCGTATTTCATCAAATAAAAATTAGTATATAAAAATACTTGTAATAAATATTTGTTTGCATAGTTTAATTCTAATTAAATATTTACTAAATATAAACATATATTTATATTTAGTACAAGAACCACTAATTTGATTAAACTACCATTTTTTTAATGAGTAAATATTTATTCTGTAAGAGAGTATATTTAGTTAGCTATAAAAAAAAATATGTAAGATTTATATTAAATTGTTTTCTGAGTGTAGGTAGCGTATTCCAAATTAATTATAGAGTTGACTTCTAGCGAAAAAAATTATTTAAAAAACATGTGAAAAAAAATAATCACTCTACGCTTGTAAGAAAGAAGAGAGATTGAGAATCCGGAGAGGAAACCTTGAGAAATATATGTATAGCCGAACATTCGCAATTCATTGACGTGAATCGGCGAGGCATGCTATAACTGAACAATTATGGCACTCGTAAATTTCCACTTGATCCCGCGGTATCTTTTTACTCCATAAATTCCGCGATTAAGTTTCTCGTGAATACACTTGCAGAAATCTCGTTGATGGAGCGACGATAGTCACGTGAAAGTAAGAAGAGGCGTATCGACAGGTACGAAAGAAGCGTATCGCTCATGATACAGAAGTAAATTACGTTTGAACTCGACAGTTATGTAAGAACGAAGTCTTAACGATGCCGTGTCAATTTTTTGTTGAAAAAGCCATCTATTTAAAAAGAAAACAGAAATCTCGGATCTTTTACACAATCTATTCTTTTCTCCTATTACTGCTAAAGCATTTTTATTAATCCTCTATCCTATCCAGACTTCATTATCTATGATAATTCCAACTGTTCGATTGATGGAGGATCGCGCGGAATCCCCGTGCGAATAGAATTGGTAACTCGCGGAGAGCAGAAGCGAATCGAAGAGACTAAACGTATTTCACGGCTAGGTCGTAATCTCATAACTGCGGCAACGCGAACTTTGTAAGATGAGAAAGAGAGAGAGAGAGAGAGAGAGAGAGAGAGAGAGAGAGAGAGAGAGAGAGAGAGACAGAAAGATACTGTGTTCTTTAGCACGATCGTTTCGTTCACCGAAGAACCTCTCTCGCGAGAGTCGTTCCATAGCTAAAGGGAGAGAAAGAGAAGGAGAGAGAGAGATATATATTCGCCGGCAGTGGCGCGCGATTAGCCGATAATTCATACGCGGTTATGATCTACCGCTAACTAATCATATGCACGAAGCAGCCAGAATGTCGAGTGCGGTGGAATCGTAAAGGCGAGGTTGCGGTGCGGCTCTCTCGGTGCACTTTCACGGCTGCTCTTACGGGACATACGATCCCCATAATAAATCCTGCTCTTCGGCTTTCTTCGCCGATCCTTTTTTCTCCGTCTCTCTGTGCTTCTCTTCTTCTCCTTCTTTCTTCTTACCCTCGTGGCGTGTCTGGCAGTAATATTGCTCGCTTTCGAACGAACGAACGAATAGACGAACGGCCCAGAGGGAGAACCGTCCGCGAATGGCGATTATCCTCATCGCAGGGCGAATAATCCCGCTAGGAAGAAGGAACGTGGCAAGAAACCGCCGACCAGCAGCGGATCCCATTGCTAATTGTCCAGCACCGATCCGCCTCGGATCGCCATCGTGTTCTCTAGACAGACATATCCTGCTATTCGCGCACGACCATAGATCACGGTGCACCGTTTACCAATTTTACGGAATGATTAGACGTGTTCGTCTCGCGCATTCGATTGCATTTTTTTTTTTTGCCTGTCCTGGAAATGGAAGTATTAGGCTCGACGAGATCGTCACGGTTGATCGTGCTACTCCGATATCATCTATCGAAGCTGTACATATAGTAAAACGTAATTATACGAGCTTGACATCGCTGAAGAAAGCCGAAACGTACAACGAATTCTGAAAGTTTATATTTACATTTAATGTAATTACACTAATATATTTTATTAACAGCGCACTAATTACTATTCCGAATTATTGCTCTTATTGCTCCTGCAATTTATAAGAACAGAAAAATAAATTTGCAAATAAACATTATCAAGTACAAAAAAACTTTGAAAATAAGAATTTTTCTCTCATTCGATTTATTCTTATCGATCTAAATTCCATTTGTTTCTCATAACATTATTTCAATCTTATATTTTGTTATGTATAGTTTTACATTTAGGAGGATCATGACGTTTCATTTCGATAGTTTCGATTTTGTCGTCGCCGCCGCGTGCGTTGGAAAGTCAACTACTGTGATAATTAAAAGATGGACAGATATTTCCGGCTTATTCGTCCGTCCAGCTTTCACCGAGATTCACCTCCAACCTATCAACGAACGATTGGCGTCCCCCGCAAAGGATGCCGATTACGGGCTGCGCAACAAAGAGTTCCTTGTTATTATAAATTCGCTCGGCCCGCAAAAGTACGAATTCCGATTCCGGCGTGCGGCTACCAGGATAAATGGTAATGGGCTTGGTCGGTTGAATGGTTGGTACACTGGGTAATGGCCTCCTGGTTCTTCCTCAGGCGCTCTGTACGCCAACGGCCTTACCTTACTGCGTTTGCCAGCATTTCCACGGTTCTCGTGCAAACGGATATCAAAAAGATTCGCTGTATTTTGTATAATAAAACGTCATTAAACAACATCCACTTTCTCATTTCTTTTTGTCGTATTGAATTATAAGATTAAAAAATTATTTAATCACACACACACACACATCCAATAATATTAAATCGCAAACTTATATGGAAAGAATGATTTTGCTAAAATATTTAAAAATGACACTAGATATAGACTTAAAAATAATTCTTGGCTATCAAAATAATTATGTAGGACACTCAAGCTAATTGCTAGAATATTAAACTTTTTATTTGCAGTATCGCTCGTGCTTGAGTTTCATTACATTGAAAAAAAATTTATTAAATCTCTTAAAACATATTTCTTTAAATAGCACCTAAGATATTTATTTGTAAATATACTTTTAAAGAATTGTAGTTAAATTAAATTAGTGATTTATCAAAGAAATATATACACACATTTAGAATACATTATGTAGAATACATTAAATATATATACTAAAACAATTCTTATAAAAATCTGCTCATATGTAAATAAAATGTAAAAATTCAATTGTTTTGGCGATATGATGGCAACTTTAGATTTGAGAATCGGTATATTTCCGTAAATGGCGATCGAGAAGCAAAGCTGGAGACCATTTTTTCTCTATATGTCGTACATTTCGTCGTGGTAGCGAGAAGAGAATTGAAGCAGCGTTGGGTGCGTGAGCATTGTCTCAACAAGACCGTAAATACTTCAACCCCGCTTGGTTGTTTCGTTCGATCGTCACGCGGAAGGACCTGTAATGCATCCGCGAGAATTTTTCTTTAGCTCGCCGAAGTATTCT
>NW_017305536.1:6344735-6362301 GCF_001594115.1 Trachymyrmex septentrionalis | reverse complement strand
TATATATATATATATATATATATATATATACACGTATATACAATGCGCACATTATTCACCAAAGTTTCTCGTAAACATCCTCACTCGATAAACAATGAGAGAGACACAGGCCAACATCGCAGATTCCAATAAAATAATTCATTCTATTGTTATATTTTTACAGCACGAAACGTCAGTTGTCAGAGACGCACAAATCTAATTTAATTCATTTAATTTGAAAAGAAAACCGCATATTTTGACACACCCCGCATAATAATGCAATTTTTACGTAATAATAACTCAAGCAGTGTACACAGTTCTCTGGTTAACGCGGAATTGCGCGTAATACCCATGCTAAAATATTAGACGACAAGATATACAACACTCGGCAAACTTCCTGCAGGTCTCTGCCTCTTCCTGCCTTCGCACGTTTCATTTATGTGCGAACATGTCGTCGTTCTCTTTTTCGATCTTCTTCGGACAGAGTGCTATACGATCCTCTTAATGAAGTCCGACAACATAGCATAGCGAATGCGTGCGAAACCGCTGGACCGTGGTGCGATACTGCTCGCCCCCGTGGAGATTATAGGATACACTCTATGATCAAAAAGGTCGCAGACGACACACGAATGTAATACGAGTGAAGTGCGAAATATCGTACAAACTCGTGAGCCATGCTAAGAATAGATATTACCAGCTTGCACGATAATATTAGGTTGTTTCGTGCGAAAAGACCGTTTCATACGAAAGATTTTCATGCAACTTCGTAGAAAATTGAATGTGTTTAACTAAAATAATTTCGTTCAGAAATTCTAAATAGTTTTTCAAAATAAAACTTTAATTTTCCAATCTCACTGCGTATGTATATATATATATATAATTATAGTAATTTTTGCGTTGCATAAATCTAAATTTTAACAAATCTACTTCCAACATTTCACACATAACTGCAGAGAAACGGATTAAAAGATACACGTGATTAACAAAAATATTTTTACTTAGAATTCCTATATACTTTTTTTCAATAAAACATTCATATATAATAATAAATTCGTTTTCAAAATTTCCATAGAACTCATAATAGAACAGATTAAAAGATATATATATGATGACGGTATTCTAATGGTGTTCTAATATAAAGATCAAGAGACCTACTCTTTAACGCAATTAACACCAGTCGTGCTGATCAGTTTGAGACGAGTCACACAGTGAGCTTCTAATCTAATAAGATGCAACGAGAAGAAAAATCACTGGTGTCAATTGTCCACATGACTCTGGCACGATGTGAGATTTCTCTAATAAACTAACTGTTGCACATAACGTTATTATACATCGCGCATCGTGCGAACTCCTTACATAATATGCATACAAACAAAATTGCAGACGTCATTTAATTGTTAAAGCAAAGCAGTAATATAATTATACTTTGTTAATAGTACAGCCAACATAATTAATATCAAAGTATATCATTGAGTTAAAAATCTACTTATCATTTTCATTTATTTATCTTTCTATTACACGCTAAAGAGCAACTGTTGTAATCTATTGTAAAACGTAATTAAAATTCGCACATGTGCGATGAAGAATTCTTGCGGCTTCCCGACCGTTATACAATTACGCAATTACATAATCACCAGCCGACTCTGCATACTTCGGTGCTGGTGTTGCGCACTTAACACTTGACGTCGTATAAACAGAGAGAGGATGTGCATGAATAGAGAATTTATACCTCGTATAAATGGAGGATATGGGAAAATGGCGTAACCGGGCTGCTAATCCGATAACGGTTCCGTTCGCGTGTATGAGGGATAAGTGCTACAGAGGTATCCTCAATATCCGCAATTATCAGGCTCCGGTGCGTTATCAGTTCTCTCCTCTCTGCGTAATAATCGCAGGAGTTGTAAAGAAGCTCGATATTACCAATTAAATCCATGAAACACGCACATTCTCTGTGAGCGTTTATCACGAAAAAACTTTCCGACATGACGCAATTTAATAAAAAGTCAGCCGGGAAAAAAATCGAGCTATCATTTTAAGCATGCAAACATTTTTCGAGGCACGGTAATAACGATAATTCAACGATCGGGCATTGCCGTTATAATCGAAGAAATAGTGAGAATTCATTAAGATCTCTCTTCTTCGATAATCGCATAACGTAAATGCTGAACGATCCTCGTTCCCCGTCGATACCTGGTGTCGTATTTATCAGGGGATAAAAGGGAAAGGGGAAGGATTTGCTCGTTGAATAATGTTGTTGCACGAATGCGAAGGATAATTTGAGCATAGAGTTTGAATTTTGATTAGAGAACCGATAATTAGAGTTAGTCGGGCGCGACAGTTAATTTTAACAGCCGACAGAAGTCAGAATGCAAAAGAACGCTTTTCTAATGTTCTCCGGAATTCTCGATGCGGCTGGCAGTTAATCGAACGACGTCTAGTCGAACGGCTTCTACCGTGCACAAATTACGAGGAATCTCGAAGGGCGACATAAACTAAACGACCGTGCTGCTAGTCGGAATAAATCTGGGACGAACGGTAATTTACACTCACGATAGCATGATTAAAGCCGATATTAACATACAGACAGGCTTGTTCTTTCACGTGAAGTCACGGTCGTTCCAACTTATACGCTCGTCCTTATACCCTTCATTTACGGCTCTTAGGCCGGTTTATTAGAATAGTTGATTACGTACTAACCGATATAAAAAAAACTGAAATCTGTTAAATTAGCGCCTGCCTCTCTCGTTTACGCAATTTAATTTAATTAACTTTTATGAGCAAATTATCGAGCTTTAGGAATATAAAAACAAATTCAATAATTTATTTTCTCAAAAAAATTATTACAAAATCGATAGTTAATTCAATCACGTGAGTAAGACAGGTGCGGACTTCACGAATTTTGAATTTAAATCAAGCGAGAATATCAGCCACGGAGATTTTGGAATAAGGACCTTCTAAATTCCGGGCCTTTAAATTCTGAGTCCAGGCGATAAAATGCTCCTGCCTGATGTATTAAAGCTAGGAGTTTCTATACAACATTCAAGATCCTTTGCCGGATCTCCATGGGTGATGAATAGACGGCTATAAATCGCGGCATCGGACGCGTGATCGAGCGATCAATCGGGTACCGTACAAAAGCCGCAAATATGGATACTCTCGGCTAGCCATATAGATCGGGCCCCATTTGACTACGCCATTATGCGCGGATAGATCGTACATTCCGATATTCCGGAATGTACGAGTCTTAGTAAACATCTTGTTGCGAGGAACGTCTAAGCGCTATCCGTCACCAGCGAAGATTTGTGGATGGATGCTTCGTATTTTTCAGCCCTACAACGTATCCCCCCCGATATTTCAATGTACTTTCACAGTTTCCAGTTATTCAAACGTCACAGAGTGACATGAGAATTGATATGATTTAAATTTCTCCTCCTAAGAGAGAGGATTTAAAAAGTACACGCTTATTAAATCTCTACACTTTCTAGTCTTCTATATTTATTAATAGAAAGCCAATAATTCTGACAAATTTATTTCCAATTACTACCGTGCCGCTGTAAAGCTGTTCGCCTAAATGGAGAAAAGTCCATAAAAATTACTACGTCGACTAAATTTATGGATGCGTAAAAAAAAAAAATATCTCGCCACGAGTAAATTTTGCCTCAATCAAGTCCTCGCCTCGAGTAAATCCAGCGACAGGTAATGTCGCTACAGTTTTTACCGCTACGTGACAAACAGCGATTAATTTCAAGCGCCGACCTCCGCGCTGCAAAATCGGACGGCACACAAAATCGGACCGTTAAAGGTTAATAACAATCCGCGAGAAAGGTCGAGACAGCTTCGCCAGGTAGAGCGCCGTCGGGGTTTTGACGTCGCGAACATTGGCCCGAATTACTTTGCTCTTCAGCCACGCTCTTCATTTTTCCGTTCCTTCCTGGCTGCTCGCCCAACATCAACCCGAGGACGCCCTTCCGGGAAGAACGACGAACGGATCCCGATTGAAATACACGCCTTGGAAAGAGCCCTGCACATACGCGTGCAGGTGTACCTGTGTGCGCGACGGCCAAGGCAAACTGAATTCATCGGCTGACAGCGAGCGAATGGCAGCACAAAGGGGCTGCTAATTTGGCGCGGTACCTCGCGAAACCAAGAATGTTGAAGCCTTCTCCCGCCTGCCATCCTTTGGGCACATTAGTAGTGGATAGCGAGGATCAAAGAAGACTTGAGAATAAGAAGTGGTTCTCGAGTGCTTCACTCCGATGAAAAATCGACTGGTGAGGCCGACTGCACAAAAACTATTTCTTCTTCGAAGGGAATTCCCTTTCTGTGCCCACCGATACGCAATTTGTATCTTTGATTGCTCCATTGAGCTACTCGATAGCGACTTAACACGAACGCTCGGGGTCTGTCTGAATGTGCAGGCTGAATTACTACAATCCTATCCTTAGACTATATTCGACTCTTTCAATTTTTTAACACTAGAAATACCAATGTGAAAAGAATCTTAGTCGGTGAAAGGCCAACCAAGCGAATAAATTGTTGTAAAAATAAAGGAAGTGGAAAACCAATATTTTTTATCAGTATGAAGGACATAATTATTCAAAAGTTAAGAATTTCTGAATCCTACGTTTTACATAAGAAATATATTAATCTAAAAACTAGAAACAGTCAATAATAACTGCTTGGTAATTTTAGAGTGTTAGACAACTTTAGAAATATATGTCGAAAATATAAATCCGTTTAAGATTTATTCGCATTCTCGTCTGACGCTGCAATAAATTTCTTTTACCTTTACTTTTATATCTTTGTACATGAATTGAGAGAGAATTTGAAATATTAAATTTAAAATAATTTTTGGAATAAGAGATAAAATTATTTGTAGCCTTTATCAAAATACTTATAAGTTTACATTGATGACATATTATCAATTATTTCAATATTATTACTTTATAATGTTAACAACACGATATAAATAGCATATCTAATTAATCATATCTGCAAAATAAGCCTAATTCCTCGTGATTCTACTTCTCCGTAAAATATATATCAGGCGTGATGCAGTTCGTATATGTCCACGAGTTTCAACAGAAGATTCATATCAACCCCGAACAGAATAAATAAATAAGTAGACAAACCGCGGTGACCGTCTCAGTCCGATTCTTCATGGTGCAACATGAATTACTAACAACAAAACACGAAGCACTCGTCGAGAACATCGGTCGTTTCGTGATGCTATATCCGACAACCCGTGTCTGACATGCACAAAGCGGCTTGAATACATCCCCCGCTTCCGCAGACGAAAAGCCTAACATTATCCCAAGGAGTTCCTCTCTCCCTTATCTAGGATGATCTGAAGTCGTCGTGGAGTAGCGAATCTATACGAGCGCGCGTCTTTAGACCGCGTGATCTCCGCTCGGCTTATCCTCGTCAACCAGGACAGCCGGTAAATTGAATCCTTTTTTCAGACGATGGCGCGCTCAGTCCGATTGGTCTGATCATAGAAGGACTATTTCCACATGATATGCGAGAAAATCATGGAATGTGAAATGGATGCTGAACTTCTTCATCATCAGACGCACGCTTAATGCACTTCTTCTTAACACTTCTTGCATAAGTCTATTAACCATAGGTCTATTAAGGGTACGCGTAACGAACGTCAATCTATATTAAACTAATACTAATTGTACTAATATAATGATTTTATGGTTGCTTATTTTTATATTCTGTTCCGTATTGCTAATAATTGAAAATAATTGAAAAATAAATATAATTGATTGAAAGACATTATTTTTTCCGTGTGGCAAATTAAAAAAAATTTTTTTAAATAAAAAATTAACAGTGAAATAATAAAAAAAATAACACGATAAAACTTAGAAATATTTTGTAGTTTTTTATTATTATATATAGATTTAAAGTTTATATCTGTATATAATATAATCTATCTATCTACATAACTTAATCATTTGTAACTGCACTTTGTTTGTACAATTTTTAGCATAAACATTAATATATTTTTCCGAAATATGTATACACATTTGAACGTGACAGAATGATATTAATGAACATCACAAGTGCAAAATATCAACGTTGTCGTTTCCAAACTCCAATTTCGGATAAAGTTAACGTGCAGGCGAGAGGGCAAGGTAGAACAGCATCCGTCGATAAAAATTCGTCGATGAGGCACCCGACGGGTGCCTTGGGATTCGGGTTTACGCAAGATCATAACTTAGATTAAGACAGCGCGTAACGTTGCACGCGTTGCACTCGACCACCTGTCGCATAATTTCCGACCTAAGTCTCACCCTGTGAAAGTATTCTATGAAGACGATCCCGTGGAATCTCCCGTGGATTTCATGGAACTTCTTATAAGCTTCTTCCTTACTCGAGATGAGAAATCATGCGATTTTAGTATCAACTATTTCCCAAATACCTGCATAATTATTTCTCGGCATCTAATTCATCTAATAGTGTTATTATTACGCAAATGGTTTAACAATTTCACGTAAATAAAAAAATTAAATATACACATGCAATTAATCTTCGTTCACAATTTATATAAACTCTCATTCGTTATGCAATTGTGTATTTGATATTATGCAACTTTTATATTCAAGATATTTCGCTTTTATTGACTAAATTGAAATAAATATGCAAATATGAATTAAATATTGGTCTCACTAAAATTATGAATTAATTCATCCTTATAGAAAGCACATATTTAACTTTTAATCTACTATTTTTATTATCTACGATACTTTACTTAAGAAGATGCAGGTATTTCTAATTTTTTTGTGATAAATGTGGCCCCCAGAGACTAATGGCGTAGCGATAACAATCTGATACAACGTATACTTCAAGGACGCAGCAGAAAACTTAGAATCGGGGAACTGGGCGAACAGGTGCGTTTAGACAGTCCATTTTGCATCGTTGCGTGTTTTCGCATTCAAATACCTTCGACGGAGCAATTTAAAACTCGTTTGGGCACTAAGGTGGGACCTCTCACGAACACGAAGCGATTTCGTGCAGCATCTGGTCCAGAGACGAAGTCTAAAGGAGGAGCAAAAAAACAGCAGACAAGATCAAGAGAAAAGCTGGATCATCAAATAGAAGACAAATCGCGCGAGGATAAAAGAAACGGATATAAAAATATGCCTTATTATCATAGAACATTCTTTTTAAAAGAGTCGAAGAAACCTGTTCATGCGAATTTGAATATAATATGAATTAACAGATTTATCTAATCTAAAATTTTGTTATATTTGTATCAACATTTATTACAATATTTGTTACGACATAACTCAAGAAATGAGAGTTTCCAAAAAAAAAAAATGAACTTGAAATATTTCAAATTATTAAAATTATGTAATATTAATTTTTAAATTCAATGCGGATGTAATAATTTAGTAGCGGTACAAAAATATATACTTTTAAAATATCTTTTTTCTTTATATTCCTGCGCATTTGTTGCACACACGAGCAATTAAAAAATAATAAATTATGAGCTGTCATTGTTATACAACTGAGCAACTGAGCAATTTGAAGGATTCTGAACAGCAGCCATTACACCCGATAACTACATAAAGGTAACGGAATTCCAAGATCCTCCAGCTATTCAATGATCCTGTAGAATCACGTACATTCGTTCATGCGCGACCGGCCATCGATATGACCAGCAAATAACTGTCGTTGCTAGAACATTGCAAACGCCGTCGAGACTATCATTACTGATAATTGCGGCCGGCTAACACCTCGTCCCACCTGAGAGAAATGGATCATCTTATCCTCGCGTCTATTTTGCACTCGTCCTGACGTCGCAAACGAGCGAGAGCAATACGACAGCAGGATGTCTACAGCGAAAGGAGACGGCTGGAAGAAACGACCAGCGATCGATCAATCTCCTTCGGCAAGAAATTTCGAAAAAGATGTCCCGCTCGAATTTTTCGTAGCCATTTACATCGCCGGCTATTTCGAAGGCGATGAAATTACGCAGAGTTTGTCGAATCGACAAACGAACGAGACGAGCGGAGATAATGGAAAGATAGGAGGATTTATGGCATACCGTCCTTATGTTTTAATATTTTTTTGCCACCTCATATCCATCGATGAGATGATTGAACGAGATCTCGACGACCTAATCAGCATGTATGCGTCGATGATACCCCGCGGAAGGAGAAAAAAAGTGGAGAGAAAAAAAAAAGAGAAAAAAACTGAACGGTACCAATGTAATAATCTTACATTCTATGCATTCGTTTCGTTAGATTCCATTTAACGAAGCCCCGCCGGGGCCATCCGAAAAAGAAGTAATCATAATTCATTCCTCGGCAATCTCCCTCGTGCACTCTCTGCTAGCGATAAATCGTCTAATCGTGGGTCCAAGATCGGAGTTCCAGAGAGAGGTGCTGTTTACGTCCGGCCCGTTTAAGGGCCGTGAGGGCCCTGCGTCTGTCTTCGCGAGGCGAAGAAATTCGCACGGTGAGCGTTGCCGTTTATAACTTCGAAATCTGATCTCCGCAATGACGCGTTAAGAACGCAACGAATGAATTACGAGGTTGTACAGGTAATATTAATCCTTTTTACTCAGAAACGCACTTATATTTCGTTCCACTTATTGTTAGTGGAGCAACATTTTTCGCTCAAGTAATCCTTTTAGATTTTCTCCTTATTTCTATTTCATTCATCGCTGTATAAAAAATAATTATAATAGAATTAATAAGGTTAAACAAATTTCGATTAAGCAAATTTTAGTAGAAATAAACGGAATTTCTGATTATCGTAATTAAATATTTTGATACGCAACCGAAAAGTTTGTTTAATGTATGTATATTGTGATAATATTGAAGTATCTGATTATTACGATTACAATTTCCGACAAAAATTTCTAATTGAAAATACATGAACCAGAATATTTTTACCATATCAATCAAACTTCTGTTATATCTCAACTAGAATTAAACCAGAAATTTTTTATTTGCTCATTTTCGAACAAATAAAAATGTCCTGTCCTAAAATTGCCTGATTACTTTAATCAAAATTAATCGTTCATACTTCAAGCAAATCTGATTATTATATATAATTCAGATTAGTTCAACCAATTTTTTTCTTCAATACTTCGTAAAAGTTTGTACATTCTTCCAACATCAGAATAAAGCTGCAATTTCATACAAGATCACTGATTTAATTTTGCTCCAAGAAAGAAAATTAGTTCCTGATTATGACATAAAGCCGCGAAACAATCCTGTACTCGTATATCTATTTATATATATCTTTCACGCAAAGCATGTCTTCAGCGACTATGAAAAATAGTGCTATAATACCAGGTTCACTCCTACCAATGAGAAATTAACCGAACAATTAATAATCGCAGTATCGCCGGCAAAATCTCGCACTATGTTCTCCAACCTATAATTTATCCTCGACTCTTTCCATTGTCTTCAACTACACCTTTTATCCCATATAACTTAATTAATAAATTCGAAATTAAAATAAAACCAAAGCGACTCAACGCAGAAGGTACACGAAGGTGCGCATTTGAAAATGTAAAAAAATCATTATCATGGACTACCGCGTGCAACCGCGCTATTTTCGTGTTCGATCTCGAATTTGAGTAACGACCAACCAGCAACAACGATTCGCAACACGAAGAAGAGCTCCGTATGCGCCGGAAAAGAAATAGTAATTTATACGTCGCCGCTGTCGGCACGAACAATAAATCCGCCAGCATTTCGGTTAAAATTCTCGGTTAGAACCGAAGCGCGCGTTCAAGTGCGGACAAAAGTTATCCGGACCGCTTAGGGTATCCATTATTCCTAGATAATTACATACTTCTCCCTCAGGAATTTTCGAAATGAGTTTCAGCCCCGGCACCACCGTTTGCCGGATTGGTCCAGACGATGACCTGGCCGACGGCATTGGCGTCAATAAGTTTTTCAACGCTCGTCAAAGTGAAAGAAAACGAAGGGTGGTTGGTCCCCCTTTTCTTCGTGAAAAGCGTGCAATATATGAAAAAAATTTAGGGTCGGCTATTGTCCGAGGGAATAAAACCGATAATAGACCGAGTCCTAATTCACCCGACGAGTTTCTCCTATTATCCGCGGAATGTAATTTAAAAACAGCGTTGAACGCAGATATTTTATTACGAAACCGTCGTATCTTTGAAAAAGACTGTAAAAGAATATTATTCTATAAACGTAATATTTTACACAAAGTTTCGTAGAATTTTATGGATCTTTCTCATGTTGTCCCGAAAAGGACAATTAATTAACGCCGATAGAGAGATCGTGAAGTAGCGACAGCGAATATCGCAAATGTATACTTTCAGTGTCATCATTTATGAGGAATTTGTAATTTCGACTGCTCCTATTTTGCATTTTACGCGGATTTCAATAATTCCATGCTCTTATCGTGCCAGAGAAAAACGGCTATACAGATCGATCTTGTTTCTCACGCGTCTGTTCCACTATGTCTAACGTTCGATGGCATCGCAGAACTGTTCTTGCAGAATGCGCAGTAAACATCTCTATCAACCTACTTACGTCCCTTACTTATGTTATACGTTGAAGCTACGTCTACTAACTGTTCGTTAACTGCAACTGACACTGCGACTGTTCAACCCCGAACACACCGCAGACAGTTTGATTTCAGCAGAGCAACGTCGCGATCGCATGACACGCTTCGTTCTAGATTACATTCCATTGAACCGTAAAATCTTAACTTCCGTGTTCCGGCTAACCGTTAAGCATAGCGGAGCGGCAGACAGATAGGCGGAGACGAGTATGACTTAGAAGCAACAAGAAACGGAGTGCCCCATTTCATGAAACTTGACAAGTTGACGACGACGCGGTCAGCCAATCTTGCGTTTACAAAAATATATATATATAACAATAGCAGGTTCAGCATAATCATAGTTGAGCGCAGTCGTCTGATTTATATTTATAACAAAGATTAAACTTTATTGTACTTAAAAATCTGATCTCTTTTCAAATTACGTACATCGACTGCATTATTTTAATTGCGTGAATCCGATGAAAGAGAACAGGTTAAATGGTTAATAGTAGTAGTAATAGTGGCGCCCACATCTGCGTAGTAGCGGTACCAGCCTGTTATCTCTACCGGGTTTATAAAGCCGACGTATCACATAGCGAACGAACGGCGACCATCGCTTACCTGCGAGGGTCGAGGTGTAGTTCGTGACGATTCGTTGTCGTCGTTGTCGGATATTCGTGCGAATTTACTAAACTCTAATCCCGTAATGCGTCCGCGAAGATTTATATGTATTGTAACGGTAGAGGAATACGGGTATAGACCCGAAAGACCATGTTTCGCGGCGACCTACACGAACTATACACACACTACATTGAAAACAAATTACTAAATCTTAATAATATTTCTTTAAATAAGTATTAGTACTAAATTAAATATTAGTACTCAATAAATCTACTTACAATAAAAAAATAATACAATAGTTAAATCAAATTAATGGTTTTTGTATCAAATAAATATATATGTTTACATTTAAAGATATTCAAATAAAATATTAAAATTTAGTTTTTTTTTCAGTGTATTTTTTAATTACGCTATTTTATGTTATCCATTTTCTTAATTCCTGCAATATATATTCCATAAATTATAATATATGTATAATCTTGACTCTCTCTCTCTTATATTCAAAAAGATATTTATATAAAATTCCTAAATTTTCTAATCCTACTGTACATAGAACTTAAAAATGAATATCGTCCAAGTCGTTCGTATTAATTAACACTATCAAGCTGTATTTTAGAAATGACATAGATATTTGTAAACATTGTTATGAATCTTTTCCTTCGTTTATGGAACGCAGAGAACTTGCTCTTAAAGTTTCCCTGACAAAAATATAGATTGGAGCGATATCCAAGAGAAGAATGACAGAAGTATAAAGGAAGCTTCTAGAAAATAAAAATTGAGATAACAAAACATAAAAGAGAAGTAAACATCTTCTAAAAAGCTTTCCGCTTTCTAGAAGCTTCGTTTACTCTTCCATCACTCTCCTTTTACATTCGATTTACGGTTTAATTTTGATTTTTGCTAAGATTGTTCAAGTAATACAGAGACATGAATTAAACACTTGGACGTATTCGTAGTCCGTTCTTATTTTAAGACTGTCTTAAGTGAACACCAGCTTTAGCGTCGAATACAAAGTCGCGTCACAACGTAGACTACATCGGTAGAATACGATATTTGAATAGCATCGTTCCTAGAAAGATCTATAAAATTCAGAAAAGGAATTCCATATGCCGGGCGTGCCATTATCAACCGTTAGAATTTTTACAACTTCGATCGTGTAACACGATGACAATTCTGACCGCGCCACGCCTCTATCGGGACCTACCGCTGAGCGGTGCGGAAAGATCGGGAACAAAAGAGAGAAAGAGAGAGGCTCAACAAGGTTAGCTTCGGCGACCACGTGTTCGATCTTCAGATTCCAACGCATTTTCATGGATTCGGCTTGCCCGCGCGATGAAGATAGCTATAAGGGACGAGCACCGTTGCGCGAACGTGCTTTAGAAGGGCAAGCAGAAATAGCGATCTGGAAATTAGATTGCGCGAACGTACCGCGCCAGGTGCCAGGTGTAAACACACCGAGACAGGATCGTTAGTCTCCTGATATCGTCAAGCGTGGCCGATCAGTGCGCGCGAGCGTGTGACGGTCTTCCTCGGTCGCTTCCACAAATTCAAGAGAGCAGATCTGGTCCGAAAAAAATTGCGAAAGTTGCCGCAAAATCTGAAGATTTCTTCTGCATTGTCAGATATCTCAAAAAAAGCAACGGTAACCCTAAGTTGAATAACATTTTGTTTTAAACTTCTACTTGTGTCAAAATGTAAATCAATCCATTTCTATAGTTAAGTCCAAAGTAAATTATAACATCTATATTGTAATGAACGCATTTAGTAGATAATAAATCAAATTTGAATCAAATTTAATGCATTTTCTCGAGATAAAATATTTAATTCTACTGTTTTAGTTAAATTAACGATATATTGTATATTGAATTGAAGTAGTGTTGATCTATAGAAAAATAATTCTATAAATTAAAAATAACTCCAATTGGGTGTAATTTAATTATAAACAGCGAACTCAGAGCTATTAGCAATATATCTATCCTTTTTTCCTAATATTATTCATATCTTCCTAACGTTTTATTTGGCACAAGAATAATAAATCATATAATATAGTTTAAATTATTCCTGTGTAAAGAGTGTGTCTTCGTCGCAAGATTTAATATTATCAGATGCTTCAGGTGATGACTGCCTTGGAGGTGATAAATATTCTGCTATATCTTTATGGAGTGAAGGATCCAAATCATGATTGTGCACATCTCTGCGAAGAGAAAGACCCAAAATATGGTCTGTTAATATTAAAATGCTCAATGGATCTTTTTCATACATAGTATGAAAAAAAATTGAAAATGAGTAAAATGTTTATTACATTTATGTTACTCGTAATTATTTTTAATGGAACATATATGAATGTATATTTTTTTACACTGATGGGAAATAAATAAAGCCGTTACTTTTATTGTTTTATGATAACGATTTGATAATGACGGTGCAGTTTTTTATGATGAATTAAAAACTAAATGTTAGGAAAAAGTTATTTTTAATAATATCTTATTGTTATTATGTGCGTTGTTTATTGTGTGAAAAAGGTATCTCATTATTTGTAACAAGTTAAAATAATAGATAAAAGTAACGATTCGATGTTACAATACAAATAATAAGTTACTTATTCCAATAAACAATGCGTAATGGTGACACGTTACTTTTTAAAAGAAACCTTCTCAATCTTAGCTTTTAATTAATTATTGTTACCATCATAAAAAGTTGCAATGTCTTTGCCAAATCATTATAACAAATTACAGAAAATGAGGATTTCCCTGATACTTATATTGCAAATATATTTCGAGTTCAACAATTTTACTGCTAAATACGAAGGCCAAAATTTTGTTACTTATTTATACACGACACTTACTTATTCTTTGATTAATATAACTGTTCCGCTATTTTCTATACTTGTTCTTCATTAATATTTCTTATATTTGTACAGGAAATGCAATGTTCAATTCAAATAATCTATTTACATTGCAATAAATATAATAAATGTATAGCAAATAATTACTTATTAAAAACACCTATCTGTCCCGTGCTTTTACAAATGTTAGATAAAATTGCTGATTATACTCCATCTTTTTTTATAGTTGTATCTGTATTTGCATCGTTATTCACATTATTCATATCATAATCTATACGTGGAACTGATATCCTACATTTAAATATAGAATGATTAAAGAAGAAAAAAATTCAGAATAGGAATTAGTTTCAATTACGCACATTACTCCGTTATGCGGACAAATATATTATCTTTATAACTTTCAACTTATTATTTGGACATTAAGATACAATCTAGTATGGCAACGTGATAAATACAAATCTTATATACATCTGATTATTCTTGTACAAAAATTAAAATAAACGAATATTATTAATTTGTGTTGTTTTTTTGAATACTCTACTAGTAATAGTACACATATTTCGATAAGTGCTTTATTAAATACTTGTTTTAACCATTATATTTTTTTAGATTATTTTTTTAGATTATTCATTTATTACTATTAATTACGGTCAACTTTATACTTTTCAATTTTTTATTACCTTTATTTTTAGAGTAGACTTACCCGTGCCATTCTCTTAAGTGTTTATTTAAATTCTACAATTTTGTATCAAATTTAATTACTTGTTCACATATGTTACATGTCACATACTGTGTGTGTCCTATATGTATAAAATAATCCCAGGTTCACTCTGTACGTTTATCTTTCTTTTCTTCTTCTGTTAATTCATTTGAATTCCTATACTAAGTGATCATGTAAGAAAGATTGAGGTCGAATTATCACAAAGTTCGAACAATGATTGCATTTCGCACACAAACTGCTTGGTATTTTTGTGTAATGTCTACGTATCTACTGACGAAATGGGAATCTATCGCGGAATGTTTTTTCTTGTTCTGCCATTTTAACTGTTTTATATTACGGAATATCTGTAATTAATCACTGAGTATATAGAAACGACGTGTTTGCAGAAACTGCTTCTACAAGATCAATAGGTATGTTTTTCGATAGAATATAAATATTGATATGTATATATGGTAGTTTGAATCTGCTAAACTCCCGAATCATACAGCTCTACTCATACAGCTCGAATTACTTATATAAAAGGAAATGCTTAAAAATTACCTTCTTATTTTACTTTACACAGAACTTGCGCCTTCTCAACATGACAACATAGTCTTTACATTTTTTAGAATAAAATCTGATTGTAAGGAGTGAAAATTGAGCCAGTCTTGGCTTAATTTTCAATCTTTAAAAGTGAAATTTCACTCATCAGTGATAATTCATTCTAAAAGTTTTAAAGGGTATCGAGATAAATTCAAGCGTATATTCACACGTGTATATTCCTCCTTCCGTATACAAAAGACGAATGATAGAGTTGACAATTAATATGGCCTTCGCTAATTAAATAATTAGATCAGTGTTGCGCAAAGAAATTAAAATTTGCGATAGAATTCATCGATATAGATGGGATCATTCCCCCTTTCGGTCGTTGCTCTTCCACGGGATGTGAACGAACCCTATCTTCTTCAAATAAATGTCTTCGCAAGGATCATCCAGGTAAACCTTAAGCATTCCCTTGAGCTAATTAAGCAAATATTACCTGGCGAATATATTATGTTTGCATTCTGACTTCTAGCACGCAGCGCAAGATGGAAAACGCATACCGAATACCATACTAACGATTCGCAATGAAGCGGCGAATCCTTAAACAGTCGGTGAATTATTCTCCGTGAATCTTAAAATGAAAACGTCTGGAATCGCTGTTGGCTGTACACTGAGTAGATTACAAGAAATTATAATAAAATTGCCGATGAAAAAATATCCTTTGGAAAAAATGACGGAGAAATGGCAGAGATCGTAATAAAATGTAAATTTGCTGCTTGCCGCATATTATACGTTTGAAAAGAAAAGCTTCTCTTTAAGCTGCGCAGTATCTCTTCGCAGCTTAAGCATTATTACCGAGAACGCCAACTCTTCCTTCTTTCTTCGTGATTGATTTACGTCACTGACACGCCAAGAAACGCCATTAAGATCTACGAGAGGCGCCTCGTCCTTTTCATATGTCTTCGTTCGTTTCTTTCTTTCATTCTTTTTTTTTGTTTTTTTTTTTTTACTGTGTACAACTGCCACGCTGTTAAATGTCGCGCGAGATCATTGCTTGATGCAAGTGGGTGTTCACTGTTTTTGGAACACCCATTAGTCGACTACTGATGCCATTAATTCAAGGAGATTGATACTATGCATTGTGTACCTGAGTCAGTTTCCAGCTGATTTTGATTAATACCATCATTAATAAAGAATGCAATGTCTTAAGTATCCGTCGTTACAAATTAAACTCAAAATATCTCATTCAATCATGTGTTTCCGTTATATAAAATAGAAATAATTGCAATATAGAACACTTAAATTTATTATATCGAATTATATTCAATTTGGATCTTTTTTAAATAATTGTTATAAATCACTAATTACTCCTACTCAATGCGTCGTAAATTCAATTAAAAACTTGTGTTAAATAAAATTTAATTCAAAATGTATTAAATTTGAATTTATTATTTAATTTATATTTTTATTATTATTATTTAGCTTATTATTTACAAAGTGCACATGTTAATATGGACGTTATTTATTTTGAAATTAACCACAGAAATAGATCAATTTACATATTGACATACGTGGAAGTTAAAAATAACAAAATGTTATTTAACCTTTGTTATTTAATAGCGCATAAAAATTTACTTTATACTTATCGGTTCTAATGTCATTTTCAAATCTGTCATATTAATTACGTCAGAAGTTCCGAAATAAGCGTAAACAATTATTATATACATTTTCCATTTCAAATAAAATCAGGAATATATTTAATCTCGAGAACAAAATGTCAGATTTTAATTTTGTAAAAAAATTTTCAATTCTCTCCGTGTCCGTGGAAATAACTGTTATCAAGAAACATCATAATGCAAAATTATCATACACTTAACAGCATCTGGGACTCACTTGCGAAGGCAATCCCGCGCGTTAAAAATGTATACGTGTCGCACAGTAAACGACAGAACGTATATACAAAGTATATTTCAACCATAGAAATCCCGCATTCGTCTTTGACGGTATCATTAATCCCAGATGCAGCTTCCCCACATTGTGGAAAGATGCAACCCATCATGAATTTACATTAACCATAAAACGCTATATAATTTTAGTAGCAAAAGAATAATCAGACATTTCTATTCAAGATACATAAAAGAATGTAATAATAATAGTAATCAAATTTTTTAAAAAATATTATACTTAAACTTCAAGATTATTTTGACAATTTTAACTGCTATGAGACATACAAATTTTAAAGAAGAATTTTAAAATATGTGCTATTAATGTATCCTATATTCAGAGAAAAAGATACAGCGGTAGCAACTATTGTATAAATATGACAATTACATTATATA
>NW_017305536.1:6339922-6344419 GCF_001594115.1 Trachymyrmex septentrionalis | reverse complement strand
TCACACACACACACACACACACACACATTCTCAACTATAATTAAATTTAATTCCATATATAAAACTTACAGTTGCCATCTTTATAGTTGCTACTACTATGTTTTTCTCTGAGTATAGGAAAAATAATAAACAATAAGAACCTCATTGTTTAAAAATAATAAAGATTAGATATAGATACCTATACTTAAAAAAGTTTAAAATCAGATTGATTTAATTGAGATAAACCAAATTTTGATTGATATAATTAGAATTTTTTTTCTTGTTCGTCCATTTTCCAACCAAACATTTTTCTCAGTGCACAGCATTTCGATAAAAATAGTACCGCGCGTACCCGGTGAAAACGAGATACTTTATACGAACTTGACAATATCGTTCTTTTTTTATCTGTTTCAGCTTGAAAATTTACGAGACGTATCCAACAAGCACAAGTGTATCTAAAAGGATAACGTCTCTTCGCCGAAGGGTGGCGTGCGGCGCGTTCGTTTAGATTTTCCGTGCGCGGAGCAAACTCGCGGCGAAACGTCAGGATCGCGTGACGGTCATAATCTACGATACGCGAGACATCACCATGTACATATCCTTAAAGCCTAAACGCGACGTGCACGCATACATCTTCTCGCGAGACCTAAACGACGACTTCCTCGTGAGATAAAACATCGCGGTACGGGATTCATGCTCGGCGTTTCTCCTTCTGCCTCGCTCCTGCCTTCCTCTTAATGCATTGCCCATCGACTTCTTCGTTCCTCTCATCGTTATCGCGAGGCACAGTTGACACCGGACGAGCATTACGTAAAACGTATACAAGCCACGGATTAAACGTACGCGTGTATGCGCAAATACATACGCATGCACGTGAATCTCATTGACGAATTTAGAAATTGATCGAAGAAGGGTTTACCAAGGGTGTGCCACTGAATAATCAGTAATTATCTATAATGATTCAAATTCAGAGAATATGAAACGTTTCATTTAAAATTATATCAAAATAAAAGAAGAATGATATAATAAAATCTACATATTTTTATATCTGTAGATGGGATCAAAATTGATGAAGTATTTCAGAAATATTAAAAATACATGTAACATTTTGCAAAAAAAAAAAAAAAAAAAAAAGAAATTTTTTAAAGAGGAGACTCCAAGAGAAGAAGGGTCATAATTCCCACGACCTCCCCCGTGAATCCGCTAGTGGTACAACCGAATGCACCCAGCCGCGTCGCGATGTGTGCACGCTCGCGGAGCAAAGCCCGCGAGCATGCAAATCCGTACACGCGTATCGGTATTAATATCGAGTAGGCAGGGCCGACAGCGGCGGCGGCAGCAGCAGCGGCAGCAGCAGCAGCAGCAGCAACGGCGGCGGCAGCATCGGGGCAAAAGGAACAAAAGGACGGAAAGGATAATCAGACTGCGTGTGTGTACGCGTGTGTTGTGTACGCTTGACGTAGGGCGAGATGAACAAACGGATCTGACCGATGATGCCGGATCGTGATTGCCGGCGAGCTCTCTCGCGGCGATGATGTAGTCGCAGCGAGACGGATCCCCTCGCATCGCAATTTGTTTCGTTAAAACATCGTGCATATGTGATTGCTCATGATACACTCGGGATACGTACTCGGAGGGGCTTCAATTGCCAACCCCGGATCCTCCCCGATTAATAGGAATTGATGAGATTGTATTCCGACGAAGTAAGACGACATGATTTGGCGAGTTAACTAAAAGGTAATGATATTTTCCCTCTTGTCTCTCTTCCGTTTTTGTGTTGTAATTTAAATCTATAACAAACTGCAATTTCTCGATAAGATTTTTTTTTTTTTTGCAATTTCGATTAACTAGGATAAAGACAAAACTTTATGTCAGAAGTAATGCGGATGTATTTTTGTGAAAAATAAGTCAATTGGTCTATAAATTTATTTCAATTAAAAAATTAGAAGACGCGCGAAGAAACTAGAAAGATTTGTATTTTTTTCACAATATATTTTACCATCTGAAAAAATTTGATGAAAAATAGTTCTAATAATGATATGTTTATTATTAAAAAGAAGAACTTCGAGAAGAGAGAAGAACTTAAAAGTCTCATTTTCCTAATATAAACATGAGATAAGAATCAATCCACATTTAATATACAAACGTAAGTCTGAAAATATGCAAATACTCATTATCGTCTTCTATTAATTCTTACATCCTTTAAGGAAATTAGTCATTCAAATTATGAATTACATAGACAATGGGAGGCTCCTCTAAACGGAAACAGCTGACGTGCAAAAATCGCGGAGTCGTGGGTGGAGGAACAAAGGTTTCCTTAATTAATGAGGGCTCGCTCACTAATAACGACGCTATTATTACGATACCACGGTTCATTAACATTTATCGGTAACGCAGCTGTTGTCTCGCCCGGCCTACTCGATGGCTATCGTTTAATTGGGGTCAACCGATTAACTTGCATTTAGCTCGGAATATACATTGCCGGCAGAAAGAGGGTCACCCGCTTCATCATCGCCTCAATCATCGTCGATCATCGTCATCGCAATCATTAGTAGGTCGGCGATATGCCGCGCCTCGCGTCGCAATATTTAGAATACAATTGAACGTAGTTACTGAAAAAATTAACAGCTAATGGAACCGATTTTTACCGTTATATATTTTAAAGAAGAAATATTCAGCAAGGTTTCATTAGTGATTTTGCAGTCAATTAATTAATAGACGACTCGCTAACAATGAGAATTCTTGATAAATCACGTCATACAGCGATTATTTCTTCATACAGGATTTCAATTTCTAACATATCGTAAGATAAGTCTAAATAATTTTAACCAATAAAATAAATTGTTATATAATGTTAAATTCATAATGTCAAATTATATCTAATTTCAGTTATTTTTAATGAATACACGCCTATTCTAAAATAAAATATAATAAATTTTAATAAATCATTTGTTTCAAAATAGTGCCAATTAAATAAATCTAAAGATATATTTATTTAGTACAAAAATCATTGATTTGATTGAACATTTCTTTTTATAGAATCAATATTTATTTACTGTAAGTAAATGTTACTTAACACTATTCAAGTATAGTATTTTTTCTCACATTATCAGTGTGATACATCATCTACTTAATATATCATAAATTTAAAACTAAATAAAGTTATAAACAATTTAACCTGAGAAAATTTATTTCTTATCTGCTAAGTGCAAATATTAATATAAACGCTGTTTACTATGAAACTAAGCAATTCAATCACAGAAATAATTTAAGTGCAGATATTTTTTAACCACATATTTAAATTAAAATAATACATTTACCAACGTACTTGGAAGTTGAAAATATAACAAAATATTATTAAACTTAAAATTATTAAACTTAAGAAATTAGTTTAAATTTTCTCCTTTAACGCTTAAAGTAGTTTTCACTCGGAAAGAGTGACATTTGCGAAAGAACCTGTTTTTTTTTTCACGTGTCTCTGTTCGTGATATGCATTTTAATTGGTTCGAAATCGCGACAGAGACACGCGCAATATCATCAAGCGGCAAATAGGTGCAGCGATGACGATGAATAGCAATGCGCCATGTTGGAGACCGTGAAATCATGCTTAGTATTAGCGACAGAAACCGCTGGCGCGCGTTTACAAATTCAAATTACCGTAATGAATAGCGGTGCGATGACGGGTTCAGCGACGGATGAACGTAATGACAAATACACGCCGCGATAGTAATTCCCCGTGACGTTTCGCAGGAGGAATCCATTGCAGGACCGTAATAATCGATAATTGATCGAGAAGGCCGTTTCTCCTTGAAGGAAGCATTTCCGCGAGGCTTCCATCTGCGATACGGCAACGATTATTTGTATCATCAGAAAGCAATTATGCAAATTCAGTGAACGACGAGCGAATGGAAGATCACCGCGGAACAGATCGCGTCCCGAGATTAGAACGCGCTTTACGCGAATCGTGGAATAAATCGTTTCAATTATTTCACGCGGCCCCGCTCGGTCGACTTCCAAGGACGGGATCGCCGAGGCGATCAGAAAATTGGATCTTTCGATCCTGATCCTGAGATACGCCATTAATAATCCTTACCCTTCCCTCGCGTCCTATCGATCGTACAACACCGCGAAAGTCCATTTCACTTTCGTATCGGAGGAGAGAAGGTGAATCGGCAGAGCCCGGCTGGCTCGCGAATAATTCGAGAATCTGATCTGATCGGCCGCGGCCGATTACGAGCGAGAGAGTGGCTGATTTACGCCGGTGTAATTAAACGAATTAGCCACACCGCCGGCCCGGCGAAATAAGAGCGGCTCGTCGCGAGAGAGCATCCCGAGAATGTTACTCGTTACCGAAGCGATTTCGCGGGGATAAACGGCGCTCGTTTTAAAAGTCACGCACGCCGCGCCCGCGTGCTTGCGTGCACAGCGGTGCACAGCGAGACAGAGAGAGAGAGAGAGAGAGAGAGAGAGAGAGAGAGAGAGAAAGAGAGAGATACGATCTGTTTTTAATTTTGCCGG
>NW_017305536.1:6314405-6339822 GCF_001594115.1 Trachymyrmex septentrionalis | reverse complement strand
AGAGAGAGAGAGAGAGAGAGAGAGAGAGAAAGAGAGAAAGAGAGAGATACGATCTGTTTTTAATTTTGCCAGCCGCGAAAGTTAGATCTCGAAAATGCGCTCACCGTCGCGACGCTCGAGAATCAGAGAATTTATTTACTCCACGCGCTTCGATTTCTATGAGAATTTCTGCGAGGCTGTAGACGAGGGGAAAGAAGATGCGCGATCTCCGTCGGGATAATTCGGTTTTAGGTAAGAGAAGACGCGACTCCTTCATTTATGTGGTCCGTTGATTTGCCGCCGACGGAATCTTATGTCTAAGGGCAATTACCGCCGGTTATTCTACCGAAGGGAGAGACTGCAGCATCCATTATTTTTACCCCCGCGACGCGGCGCGGCGCGGCGAGGCGAGGCGAGGCGAGGCGAGGCGAGGCGAGGCGAGGCGAGGCGAGGCGAGGCGAGGCGAGGCGAGGCGAGGCGAGGCGAGGCGAGGCGAGGCGAGGCGAGGCGAGGCGAGGCGAGGCGAGGCGAGGCGAGGCGAGGCGAGGCGAGGCGAAGCGAGGCGCGGTGCGGTTGGCTCTCCACGGATTCAATTCCGCGGAGCGCACTGGATGGAGGCGTAATGCCTGTTTTACTCGCGCGTCCCATTCGTCGGACGTACACCGAAGACAGGTAAGAGCAGGCTTTGTTTCGAAAGCAATCGGTCTTCCGCGGGATCTCCCACGACCGCGCCGGGCACCGCCGCCGCCGACGATTCATGACAGAACAAATTACAGATCGGCAGAAAAAAACCATCGTCGACTCGTTTCGCGGCTACGTTCCTCCCTAGGGCCTTACCCCTACGCGCGCGATACAAAGTCGTGAGTCGCAAATTAATGGCGGCCATAATTTCGGCCGATAGTCGGCCGATGATGATGTATCGTTGCTAAATGCACAACAGCGGAGTCGCCACGCCGCCGATTATTCACGGAATGTTAGCCGCGATCTCTTAATCGCTACAAGGTCGCCGATGATCGCTTGAATATCACCGGCGAAGGAAGTACAATATGATTCGTAAAAAAAGTAATCGTCAATCTTGTTGTTGAATTTAGAAATATAATTTTCCGACATACAAGTGTCTTATATGCACAATTATGACGAGTGTAAAAAATATTTGTGAGAGGAAAGATTAAGAAAAACTTTATTTTTAGACAGAATAAACATTAATTAGCAATTTATTAATGACGAATACAGATGTATATTTCTCAAAATTATTCTACCTAAAAAGATACAATAATTAAAATATATTACCTTCTAATTGAAAAAAAAATTTTAATCATTCTTCAAGGATAATTGAAATCTATTTCATTATTAGCGAAACCTAGTCCAGCAAATGGACCGAAAACTATGAAGTGTGTAATTAGTGTCAATGATTATCTTAAAATTAAATTAGTATGTTATCCAAATTTTTAAAAGTGTACTTTTTTATGTAATAAAATAAGAGTATAATTCTTCATACGATATATGTGGATTGTCATACTTTTTTGTTTATAATAATTAATTTTAAAAAATACATCATTAACTGTATTCATTATTAATAAATTATTGACTGACATTTATTTGCTACAAGGCTTTTTCACGAAAATCTCTTCTGCACTGTTTACACTCACTAAGAAAGATATTTAAATTAACTAGAATTTTAATGGAAAATGAACAATGCAGAAAATTTTGATTAAATCTACTAAAATTCTAATAAAAATCAAAATTCGCGTTCCGCCAGAATTCCATTTAATTCAATCAAACATTTTTCTTCGTGCACTAATTAAAATATCATAGATCTGTTTATGGCTTAAACAACAAGTATCAAAAAAAATTCTAAATTTTCTGCGATTGATAATTTTGATACGAGATGAAAAGGAGCTCTCGCTTACAACAACTTTAAAATAATTCCAGTTTCAGTTTCACTTATTGTTAGTACAGACCGTAGCAATCAAAAACAGTTCCAACTTTCCATAACAAGTACTTCGCGATACTTATTTACCCGAGTATTCCGACTGTTCCTTGCGAAGTTCCGGGAATCTAATTTACGGTCGTCGGGTTCGCGGCCGAAGTAAGTCTTATACGAGCGAGAATACGAGCTTGTGTGGGTCTCGGGAGAGAACTTGGACGGGAACCGCATATTATAACGAGACAGAGCGCAGCGGAGCAGTCGTGATATTATGACTCGGATCGACGGAAATACGGCGTGTCTCGCAGGGCTGTTTTCGACTGACTTATTTCGACCCGTTAGCCTAATTTCTCATTCTCGCGCCAAGGACGACCAGAAACGACTTCTGTTCTGTGCTCTGTGTGCAGTCACACGCCGAGGGTAGACGCACGGTCGCGTCCATCGCGTATATACCGGTTATTATCTTTTCGCATTTTTCGGTCGAGATTATTCTCAAAACGAATGGCCCTCTTAAGCCTCCAGACCGGATCATTAATCTGGGTTCGAGGAGATGGCTGGGGCGGGCACGCCGGTCGCGAAGAGGAGTGGATGAGCGTCTACAAAGACCTTATTGCGCTCGTGTGTGCCATCTCCACAATCGCTCTTTCACGGGAGTGATTTAAATAAAGGGTAAAGGACACTTCAAGGCTGACGGCAATTCTGTTCAATTTATGCGCGCGGATCCAATATATAACCTCCCTTGCTTTTTTTTTTCTATTTTATGGCGGCGAGCCCGTTGAGTAAGAACGCGATAAGTTTACACATTAATCAAAAGTGGAAACTGCTTCTCAAGATGCTGTACCGGCTGATTCATAAACGCGAAATCAATTGAAACGTTAAAAAAACGAATAGCTGGCCTAACCATCGCACTCTCTTTCTGCCGTTAATTATTTAGAGAGAGAGAGAGAGAGAGAGAGAGAGAGAGGGGGGGAAAGTTATTAAATTTATTATTACATTGCGAAATAGTTTTGTTGCTTTAATGAAACCAGTTTTTTGTTGCGTCTATCAAAGACCACACCCAAAGAAAATTAGAAAAACTGGAGAAAAGCTTCAACGATATTATATATTGTACGCGAGTATCGATCGTCGAGAGGACGTAAAAAAATATACTTATGATCAAGGGATCACCGTCACGTCAATCTGCTTTTGAGACGCTGCCGTTGAGCAAACGACGTTCTTGAGGGACAGTAATGAATTCTATTCTGGCGTCTGTTCACGCGTAAATCAATTCTGACGGGTTGAAAGAGTTTCCGCGTCCGCATCGACACCAGGAAGCGGAAACTCGAGATGTACCGGTGTCGGGGTCATTTATAGCAACGAATGTTCTCTGTGTATACGAGATGCCGCTGCGCTGTGAGACGTTGCTGTTGCCGTTGCCGTTGCCGTTGCCGTTGCCGATGTCGGTATAGGTAGTGGCCGGCTGATGCATGCACGGCAGGCCACCGTAGAGTACACAATCGGCTACGACCTCCCGGTACATTCTGCTGCGTGCACGCAGCATCCGAGAAAGCCACCTCTCAGATCTTGATTCACTGCTTGACATAACACGCAGATTCTGACAGTTCGCGATATTCGAACTCGTGCCATATTTTCGTACTATTCCGTTACTCGTGATATGTTATCTTTTCTCTCTCACTCTCTTTCTTCGTCTTCAATATATTTGTATTTGATATCAAGATGTTTTTTTTTTAAAGTGAAAATTAATTTGCGATTTTATAAAATGCGACTTAATCGCTAGACAGGTGTCATGTAAAATCTGTTGCTGTAATTACTATACATTGAGAAAAATGTACTAAAGATTTGTTTAAATAGTATTGAATATTAATTAAATATAAACATATACATATATATTTATTTGGTATGGAGAACTATTAATTTCATTTAACTATAATTTTTTTCATACAGTAAATATTTATTTACTGTAAAAAAATGTGAAGTTAGATAGTCCTATTCAAAATACATATTTGTCAAGATTCGGTACATGTTTTTTCATAGTATATAATAACTGCATGTCTAACTAAACTTAACTAACATTGTAAGGATATTATTTATTTAAACAATGTATCTTGACATAAAATTAAATAAGATAAGAATCTTGATGAACGCGGTTTAAAAAGTATAAAAGATAGAGATTTTTTTATCGTACAATTAAAAGTGATATAAAAGAGATAAGAATCCATATCAATACGATAAATGGATTTTGTGGCAGTAAAACAACTCTTTTACAAGCAGTAAAAAGAAGAAATAATTGGTTAAGAGGATTTGATCCAACGAATTCGCTGCTAATATCAAATTACAAGCTTTACTCACGTGTTCGTCCACAGAGTACGTCAGCTCCCCGTCGTCGTAGAGAACGAACCACCTTCTCTGCCATCTCTGTAACACAGAAATCGTATTGACAGTTAGAAGAGATTTATTCTCATTCACTATTTAAATAAAAATATTAAGAAAATGATTGAATACTGTATATATTTTTTTACAACTGCTAATTAAAATTTTTCAATATTTAGATTTTATGAGGCAGCAATGATTAATACAACATTCGCGAATGTTTAAGAATTTTTATTCGCTAAAGTAAAATAACGAGAAATTTAATAGTCTATCGCAAATAATTATTACTTATGATTAATAATTAAATATATGTAAATATAAACTGTCTGATTATTATTTGAATAATTATTGTAACTGCCGCAGTTAATTTACAAAAAACAATATTACCGGTATGGGAAAAACATGGATAGAACTTTTCATGGAGCATTTCGCAATTTACGCAGAAAGACGCGTCCTTACGCGGGAAGAAAACAATTTCGCATGACTCAAGGCTGAACCTGTTCGATTCACCTTAAAGAATCTCTAAGGCCTCCCGCTACGTCAGCTGGACAATTAGCACGCGGCAGCCGTTAATTAGAAACAAAGTCGACGCGGCGGAAAGGAAAAAGAAAGAAGCGCAGCCAACGAGCGCAGCAGCCAGCAGCGGTGGATCGTCACGATCTCTTTCGTTGCTATAAGTTGCGAATAACACCATGAAAAACTCATCTCATGGCTCGAAATGCCTTTGGATACTCTTCTGTGCTCAAATTTACGGATTCGAGCTTATCTTTGAACTTCATCTTCAAAAATTTCTCCTAGAAAAATTTCTTCATTCTCGTAGAGTGCTAATAAACGTATACGATGTATCTTTCGCTCATTGTTTTCATGCAAATCTCTTGCAGTTAATAAAAGCCGTCGCTTTCACCGCGCATTACCCGACGGAAATACTCTTCGGGATTCGTACGTAGCAACAGCCGCGAATTTGATGGGCGCACTTCGAAAGAATCGCGACGTTTATAGAGCGAGAACTTTACACGCTATACCGGCCATACAATTGTATGCAAATGCCCACAACCGTGTAAAATTTACGTCCGACTACATGCACAGTTATGCGATACCGGCCATATCGATTAACCTCCTTGTCTACCATAGTGATGGGTACAATGTCCCGCAGGCAAACGCATTGACACAGAAAACATGAAACGCTGTTTCATAATCAAACATTGTAAGCAGAAAAATATATGACGGGTAGAGTATATAAAATCACTTAACTTATGAGAATCGTGTGAGAAGTTAATTTAACAGACGCCAATATAAAATATATGAGATACATTTTTTTCTCTGGATTTTGGCCTCGACGAAAATAATTTTGGGCATAATTAATGGGTTAAAAATGTTCGGTAATAAACTTCCTTTAATATTACCAGAAAAAAGATGTTTTTAAAATTATTTATTTCATGAAAAAATCTTTTCTTCCCGTGTAAATACTTTTTAATGGTGATGCTGCTTTTTCTGAAAAAAAAAAATATTTTTTGTTGTAAAAACATTAAAATCAATTCTGAAAAAATTTCCATTCAGAAATTATTCTTGTTTCTTTCGCAATTTATTTACTAACCATATTATATTTTGTAACCATATTATAATAGACAAAATTTCACTTTTTTTTTAATTGATCTGATAAGGTGTTTCTTATACTATTCTTTTCATTGATTTTATATCTGCTAAATTTATGTACTTATTTCTTTTGCTTAAATATAATCAAATAATTTATAGGATAGTAGCTACTAAATAATATAATTTTCTATTCATTATAACAGATTTTAAACAAAATTACAATTATTTTAATTAAGAAAAAAAAATCTTATATATAACAAACTTTGTGTTAATAAAATGTATAAGTTTTAAAAAAGACACGTCAGTTTGAAAAAATTAGAACCCATGATAAATTCTAATCTAATTTTCAAAATCACTATAAAAAATAGATTAAGATCGCCCAATTAACAAACTCATTGTACACCAATGCTATTGAATTTCTAAATATCGTCATTCATATGTGAACCAAGATTTCAGAGAAGAAAGACGCAACTGTAACGGAAACATTGCTGTCATTGATATGATGTGGGACGTGAAAGAGAATGTATTGAAAACGTGCCATTTCAGTAAACATACATAAATACGAATCTATAGGTTTGCACAGTATCACGTACCAGGTTTCGATGTTTAAGTACAATACAACCGCGTCCGAATTCTTCACAAAAGCGTGCTGCTTTTGTTCGCGAATGAACAAAACATTGTCGTAGTCACCATGCAGAATAGATGCATAGGTACCGTTGCAAAATCGTTGGGACGAAGGGAGAAGAGCAGATATCAGCCTACACGAGGCGGCGGTATCTTCATCTGGTAATTATTCACTAGGGGCCCCATGGACCAGCCTTACGTGGACCCCAGTACGTGCGTGGGAAGATCTCTCACGGAAGAAGAGGAAGAAGAAAGAACGAGAGGCACAAACAATGCGCGAGAGGATTGAGACAGTATGACAGAGAGAAAGCATGGAATTCTCCTAGCTGATACTCGTAATCTCTTTCTCCTGTTTTAAGAACCAATAGATGTTTTTAAGACCAATTACGCGGGTCTAACTTTTGAATTTGGATTCATTACGATATCGTCCACGACAATGAATCTTATTTTACTCGTCTTGTGTTCACGAGATTTTAAAACTATTTATTATATAAAGATTATATAAAGACTATATAAAGATTATATAAAGACATTTATAGCTTTTTTATTTGAGCGCAAAAATTACTTAATTGTTATATATCTGTTAAATATTGTTATGTCGCATGAGCAAAGATATAATTCATTAGAATAGTATAATTAAACACATTCCGAAACAAATGCGCATAAATTTTGTCTTTTATATAATTGTTATTCTATTTTACAATTAAAGAATTTCTAGATCTTTACAAAGTGTTAAATATTTTTTAAAAGACATTTTTACATCGTAATTTCGAACATTAAGGAACCCGCATAATCCTGACCTACCGCATCTTCCTGGCTTATACAGACTATTAATACCGCCTACGGATTCGAGCCTTTTTAGTTCAACCAGTCACCGCCACTTTTCAACCAGTTTCAATCAACCGAAGCAATTATCGAAGATCCTCAAAGTCCAGTAAAATAACTAACTATAAATTACAAATGCAAATATAATTAAATCTTCCAGAAAAGAATAGGAATTAGATTGTTAATGAAAATAACAAAGTTAATTAAAAATAGAAAATGTAACATAAAGTATCAAACGTTTTAACTGATAAGAATAAAAATTATTGAAAGAAAAATATTTTTAGATTAACTAAAACATAGTACAATATGTGTAAAAATTATTTAAGCGGTGACAAGTTACAGTTTTAAGATCAATTCAATGACCGTACGTGTGTGACGCATCAAAATGTATCTGTATCATACATGAACAGAGAAATATATAAAATTAACGTTTTAATACGATATATAAGAGAGTTCGGTAGAGCTCTGAATAAAGAGACGTTAAGATCTATGTTGAAAGGAATAATCGATACGTGTTTGCTTTGCCCGCCACTACGCGGCGCATTTTCCCGTATTCAAGATTCATCCTGAAATTGTATATAAGGCCTGCAAAATCGGATAACGACATCGCTTCTCGGCTCTATTGAGCTAAGATCAAAAGTGTAGTATCTGTTCTTATCAGCTTAATATCTGATACAATCCCCATAGGGGATTCAGTATATTAATGCGTTTTTTGTAATACAGGTGGGTGCATGGAGCTTGCTCCAACCCTGCCAGGGTCGACCCGATATTGCAGTTTAATCGGGACTGGCCTAAAAAGTTGTTTCAAAAATAACAAATATTTATAACATATAGAAATTGGAAAGTTAAACCATTTCTGTTGTTGCGGACAAACAAATTTTTTTTTATTTTTTTTTTTATTTTTTATTTTCGTTTTTATTTTTTCTTATTTTTTGTTGACCCTTTGTATATTTTATCTATCCTATTTTATTTATTTTATTTTTATTAACGATATTTATTGTATTTTATTTCATTCTATTTATTTTATGTATTTTATTTATTTTATTTATCTATCTATTTTATTTTATTTATCTATTTATTTATTTATTTATTCTTTCTGTTTGTGGGGCCATGAATGTTCGAGTGTGATTGCCGCGTCTACATAATTGTATTTTAAACGAGTGTGAATGTGGAGACCATTAAATATTTTTGTTGAGAGATCAATTTAGCACAGCAAAGTAAATTACTCTTAATGTCGCTAATACACTGCTTGCATTTTTAATTATTAAGAAATTAGTATTCCAAAACTAAGAGTATGATGTTTATATTCTTTAAAGCCAAAAAATCCAGAAAATTTTGCAAAATTCTTGCCCTGATTATTTTCAATGTTTTGGAATTCAGTTCTGTAGCAATTCTATTTATTTATAAAGGCACTAGGTTAACGAATAACTTTTAATAAATAAGTAATATAAGTAAATAAATATGTACATAAATATGTATAATACAAAAGGCATAAACTCTTCTTCTAAGAATCCCGACGAGAATAAACGATTATCACAAGAAATGCGCGTTTTTCATCGCAAGATGAACTTCAACGTATCAGTCTGCTAGTCACGAAGATCATATACTCGTATACTCCTTGCCAAGCAGACATAAGAATCTCCGATTTCCCGCGCTGTATTTTACGACGCCGCCACTATTACTTCGATACTCATACTTGCGGAATCGTGATTTCGAACAACGTGTGAATCTCTAGGTTTATATGAATCGAGTCTAAATCCTGATTTTATCACGAGCTATTACACGCTGCATCTTCACTTTCGCTCACATTAATCCTTAGACGTGTTCAATTCACGTAGCGCGTAGCTGGATGCGTAGAATCATTATGATCCTATTACTTTTTTTATTGCATCTTTTATTGCATCTTACTCAGCAACATTGTTAAATTTATAATGTTAAATTAATTCAATTTGAGTTATTTTTAATCGTTTTTATAAGTATATAGTACTCCTATTCCATATATCCATTTAACTAAAACAATAGAGTTAAACAATTTAATTAAAAAAAAATATATTAATTTTTAAAATATATTAAATTTGACTTAAATTTAGTTTATTCTTTACTACGTGCAATACATTAGTATGGATGTTGTTTATTTTGAAACTTACAATCACAGAAATACCTTAATTTACATTTTGACACACGAAGAATCAGAGTAATCCACTCCCTTGAGTTAAACAACAAAATTACAAATAACAAAATGTTATTTAATTCAAGGGAGTAGGTTATCTTATTCTTTTGATATCTCACAGGGAATAAAAATTGAAAAAAAAACGTACATGTCACGTATATGTGATGGACGTATTTATCAATTATCTATAGTATTTATAAAGTATTTTCTTTCAATAAGAGAAAAGATGACACGATTTTTTAAATGCTTTGTACATATTAATCTGGTAAAGCATTGCAGAATGTTCGTGACGATCTCCATATAACTCGATACCGAATGTCTCGATTTCCCTCTTACGACTTCCTAGTCACCCACCGATCGGACTTGGTATCTTCGTCGTCAGCTCGCTATTCGTGTTTCGACTCACGACCCTGTCGGCATGGCCACTAGCGTGCTAGCGTGCTACCTATCATACGGATGCCGTCGTTGTTGAGGTTGCCGAAGGGACCGACCACACTGATCTCCGACCACAACGGTAACGTGACCTGATGCTATTCCCTTGGCGATCCCGTATCGACGGAATCCGGGTGATTCGGCCGATTCTATTTCCCGACCCCGCCCGTTCTGAATAACGCGGTCGAGAAAGAAATATAGCAGATTCTTTCGGATCTGGATTCGTGGTACGCCCTGATACCGTGGCTGTATTTTGTCCTATTCGTATGAATAATAACGTGTAATGATCGCGCTTTTAGAAACCAGACGCATAAATCACACATTGTATCTTTCAATACCTTATTAATATATTGGAGAAGCTATCACTACATTATAAATGCAAAAAATTAAAAACATTAGTAATAATTATTATTAATGCGTTAAATAATTTTTTTTTATTTTTCCCACGGAATATTTATAACCAATCCTAGAAAAAAAATTTATTGATCCTGAAAAATTCTTGTTTTACATTTAATCAAGACTAATTATTTTTTCCATTGATTAATAATAATGACTTTATCTAGTCTTTAGTTTCTTTATATAGGTATCAAATTTATGCCGCTACGATTTTTTTAAAGGAATTTGTAATTATCGATTAAATGAGACTTATGATCGAATGCACCACTACTATTTAATGACTTCGATGTATTTCTCGATCCTCGGAAGTTGTGATGTAGTCCAGATTGTAGAACACATTCTCCGAGAATGCTATTTAAGCCACTCGAAACGAAACAAGCTAGTAATAATAAAGAGTCACGCTCGCAATAGCGTGACTAATATTTTCGCGCGAATGAATCTGTGTCACCGACTGGAAATAAGAAGTTCATGTTCCACGTGTCGCATAATTTCGAAAGTGACTGATAAATGAAAATCATTTCAATCATTATTTCAACTTTAGATTACTAGACAGATTTTTCCAGTTTATCTTCTATCAATCATTCATAATAATCAACATAAATATTATTCATTAATCTTTTTTTTTTTACTCTAATTTTCTTTCTCATAAAATTTAATAATCCCCTTTCTTTATTTTTATACATTCCAACGGGCTTCAACAGAGTGCAACTCCTTCCGTTCTTGAGTTCTCAAGTGAAAATTATTAATTTGGTCTTTATTATTATAGTCGCTTACGGTGATATTATCAGCTAACTAGGCCTGCAATTAGTAAGCTTTATTACTGTATTTATTACTGTATCTATGCATGTGATACAATGTATGCCACTACCGCGTTCCCAAAGTCTCGTTACAGCTTTCCGTAATTTAGACAGCACAGCGGTCGCATCAATTAAACGAGTCAACAATGCCCGGCGACGCGACATGACACACATGGCTTATTTAATTATCGAATGTTAGACAGGTGTATCGGGGGAAAGTATATAATGGCGGTAGTGAAAGTCGAGATAATACCGCGCGATCGTCAACCAACATGATGAAGAACGATCGTTTGTTTGAGCGGTTTGTCCGACAAATTGGCATGTCCCAAATATGCAAAACCGTGATGACACCACGTAAGTCGCATATAAAATTTGCTTAATTTCATAAAAATATTCACGATTATAGATTAAAATTTAATTCTATATAACATTCTTTGTAAGTGTAAATTAAAAAAAAATATTTTGTAAGTAAAATTCTGTACTTTTTTTATAAAGTGTATTTTTTGAGAAAAAATTTTTGATCAATCTGCAGACTGTTGAACGTACTTATAACAATTAATGTGATGTTTGTTAAGATACAGAACAGTAAAGATAGCAATTTTTTGAAAAACAGCCAAAAGAATTCAAGCATACTAAAGTACAAGTTTCAATCTTTAAAATGCTTTTTTATTTTTTGTCTGCGATAATTTTTTTATCGATTTTTTCGGAGATCTAAAAATTGGGAAAATTTAAACTTTTCAAAGCGTTTTCTGTTGAGTAATATTAATTTTTTAACATTAATTTTTTAATTCGCCGAATTGCGTGACATTGTGTCGAACGTTGCTCTTCTTTTAGACGCGGGAGAAAGGTTCAGTGATCCAGTGGATTCAACCAGAGAAATCAGTTCTGATCCGGCAGCGCGACGATAAGCCGGAGCAAAAACGATCGATCGTTTCGGTCGACATCACTTGCTCCACGCGGCTCGTTGTCATTCGTTATCAGCAATTGCAAGAGGAAAAGAGAAATTCAACCTTGATGAAAGTGACCACCGCATCGACGAATGATGACTTCAGATAAGGAATCTAATATATCAGAATAACGGTGCATTTTTTCTTCACAAGAAATGCGCTTTACTCCCCTCATCGATATTACCATTATCGCATTCTTCTGCCTAACTTTTAATTTTAATGTACTGCAAAAAGATCATTGTTAACCGACATAACAGTTTACGCTGCCGCGCCTAAATACCTCTACAATGAAAAGGTATATCAGTTATATAGTCTCTGCAAAAAGTGACAGCAATTGAAAATTTATGCTATAAAAATGAACGTTATACAACATGAAACAATTCACAAGTCAATATTTACATTTAACAATATAATTGTACTTTAAATAAAAATTTTTTAATTTTTCTTATTATTAAAAAAAAATGTATCTTCTTTTTATTAGAATAATTTTTTATCAGATCCCCTAAATCGTCATCTTTTTTATATTACACCGTTGGAAAATTTGTATTGAATTTAACATATTTCGCAATAAAAATAGAAAAGAAAGGAAAGAAAGAACAATATTGTTCGATAAAATAAAAAGAGGGACAGCTGTCATGTCGGCGCGATTCTATCGATATTACGGGTTGATCAATGTTTAACACAAATTTATGTTAGCACGCAGAAACGTTTCTGCGAAATGCCAGATACGGAGCCGGCTGTATTTTCAGGTTGCGTTGTAAACGAGGGAGCGATATGAATCTGCTTATGTCGAGCAAAACGACGAGGATGCACGTCGCGGGTCACCGCTTTTCGCGCGCGCCCGGGTACTCGGCGAAGTCACCCAAGGCGAGAGAACGATGATGAACGTCTCGCCTCGAACACGAAACCCGGTTGATTTTTGCCTTCATGCTCTGCCAACCATGCGCCGCGGTAATTCGTCAGCTCGCGACCATGCGACCGACCACGCCCGTAGGAAGAATTGAACATAGATGCTACTACCGTTCGTTTCTTCGCATACCTGGATTAAATCACGATAGGATTGCGATCGGTGTTTAGTGTCCGTTCAAGCAAATCTAAAGATAAATGGCACGTTGAAAACGTGCACTCTAACTGCGTTGCGGCAAAATATTAAAATGCAAATGTTTTAATAGCAAAATGAATTAAGATTGTAAAATACAAATATTATCCAATTTATAATATAAAAATGAATACTTAACCCCCTAAATTTATTAAGCATTATATAGCTTATTACTTAAGTATATTATAAGAATTCTTTTACTTGTGGAAAAGAGATCAGATTTTATTGATTATACAGAAATTATAAAATTATATACAAGCGTAAGATATTAAAACTTCTTGAAAGGGAATAAAATATCGAAACTTCTTGCTTTCCTTTCGACATATCAAATTAATTGAATTAATTTGTGTTTCATATTTAGAAGTGAATTGATATAAAAATTTGTAAAAATTAAACAAGATAGGTACTCTACGGTTATAATTATAACTTATGAAGGTTTTTACATATATAATTTAAATCATATAATCGAAAATATAATGTGAACATTACAAACTATAGTATTTGAATAAATCCACCTTCCTTACAGTATTTAATTCCCGCTCATGTAATAACAGTCAGGGTACGAAACTTTAACTACAACTAAATCTCGCTGAGACTAAAAGCTGAGACGTATGCTTGAAGGCGAATCAAATTGCGTCGAAAACACGCCAACAACATACATGTACTTACGAACCGGAGTAGTCCTGAAACGCGAGATCTCGCGACCGTGAGAAAAGCGAGTGCCCTATATTTCCAGATATAACTCAAACGGAAAAAAATCCTCGATCCATCCTTCGCTCTACCTTCTCCTCTCTCTCTCTCTCTCTCTCTCTCTCTCTCTCTCTCTCTCTCTCTCTCTTACACTCTTCCGCTTTCCTCCGCGTAAACACAAATCGGAATTTCGCCAAGGCGACTTTCCACCCACGTGGCAACTAACCTTCCAGTCACTTCATAATTTATCTGCGCCCGATACGTCAGATTTACGAGCCCGGAACGAAGGTGATCGAATTAAGAGAGAAAAAAAAAGAGAGACTCCGCGTTGTAATTTGCACCCTGCCATAAACTTCGTGACACTGTACCGTTATAAATAACGCGGTCTATACTGTTAAACGCTATGCATCTCACGCACGCGCAAAAGGTATCCGGGTATAAAAATGAGAAAAACAAAGCCGCGAAATAAGTTAATTTTGTTTCGAACACCACCGTATGATAAATAAAGGCTGAAATAAATTCTCATCCCAAAAAGTGCCCAAGTGTCGTAAATAACTGCAGTGCGCTTAAAGAAGTGTGGTTATAAGTTGGACGTTTCTCAAACATCGACGATTCAGATGGCAGCCGAGAAATTAAAGTTATTTAATCGGCACGTTCCGTTCGATATCGATTATATTCGATGTTATAAATTTCAGTCTCTTTTAAAGCAAGCCACTTTTCACAAGAGAGAAAGAGAGAGAGAGAGAGAGAGAGAGAGAGAGAGAGTCACGAAAATCGAAACGAGGTTTGTTTGCGAAAGGGCTGGATAATCGCAGTCGTGGGAACGATGTTAGTTCGATACGAGGTTTCGCACTATCCAGACCGTGTAAAATCTAAATAAACTAGCGCGAAAGGGGCGTACCGTCCGAGAGTCAGGGCGAACGGGCGAATCGCTTAATCGCTTATTTATCGCGCAGTCGTATTTTCCCAAGCTAAAAAAGCGGCAATACTAATCTCGAGGAGAGGGATCGAGCCCCGTCGAGTCTCGCCAAAGTAGCCCCATCGGCGAACAAATCATCGGGACTGCTGCAGTGCCAGACAGAGCGAGCCGGTAGATCTAGATATCCGTCGACATCAGCGGACAGCAACTTTTCCGAAGTTTAAAACACGTCATGTTAAACGAAATATGTTCACACAAAGTGTACATACATAGCTGCAACGTATAGGTATTTGTAATTGGTTTTTTAAGGCCGTCTTAAGTAATGTCTTAAGATACTAATACAACTCTCTGATTGGCTTATGACATCTTAAGATTATACTTAAGATAGATTATAAGTAACGAATATCAGTCATAGAATACGTTTTTCATAGCCAAAATAGGTTCACCTTCTCACATAGCCAAGTTTTAATTAAATATCTATTGTGGCTATGTTTTAATAGAACCCAGAGTAAGCTTCAACTTCTCTTCTTCCTTTCTTTTTTAGAATATTCCTCTCTTTCGCAGTCTCTCACTTTCTTTCTTCCTTTTTCCTTCATATTCTCGCTACAAGAGGAAAGATTACGAAGACGCAGCGGCGAGAGAAGAAGGATGCAGAGAGGAATACAGCTGGCCGGCGACTAGTGACAAGGCCAAAGCACACACTAAGGAAAACGAGAGCTGTGTATGTGCACAGACACATTTATCCTCGCCTCTATCACGGCCCTGACTGGCGTCGACAGCTTCCTGGTGCTGACTTGCGCAACTTGCGTCTATACCCCGCGATCGGGCCGCTTCCTGCAAATCGCGGCCATGGGCGAGAGGCCATTACGATTATCCACGATGCAATACCAATTAAAGGCTCATAACAGAGAGAGAGAGAGAGAGAGAGAATACTCTCTTTCAATAGAATATATTTCACAAATATAGAGTATATTTCAAAATTCAAAATGAAAATTTAAGCAATTAAATTTACATTGCTAATAATGAGCGGTATTCCGAATTAATTAGATATTTAACAAAATAAGTTGCAACTTGGCTAACTACAATATGTCGATGCTAACGAAAGTTTTGTATAACAATTATAAAAATTTATGAAAAAATAGGACATTAAATTTCTATCTATGAAATAATAACAGTAATTGAAACTAATAGAGGAAATAATAAAACTTAAGCTTATAATTTCTATACATTTAAAGAATCCTAACTAACTTTTGGTTAGAAATATTTTTTTCTTCTCAAATCCCATTCAATCCGTTCTTTAATTTATCATTATTTTAATAATAACAGCTTCTGCTTTTCTGCTAAAAACGCAAAAGCTATTAGTATTTTCCTCGGTATTCAACGATATTCAACGTAATGAAATTTCTATTTCTAAGAACTACACTACTGATATCGAATACTCCATATTATTACTTCCATACACAAAGCATAACGCTTCTCGTAGATCTGCACTAGACATGGATTAGAAATCGAAATAATGTATCGCTAATGCGATTTAGTTTTCACGGTTGCGCCCCGGTTTTCACAGTATTTTATCCATCGTACACGCGCGGTATATCCGCAATTAATACAGATGTCTGAACTCCGGATTTATCGTACCGTTGGCAATAAGTACGATAATCGTCTCTCGGGGTTATCGTAATTAGATTAATATCTTTGGATTTACGGTCAGTTCGCTTCGCGAATCCAGGCCTCCAACTCGTTGCCAACTCGTTGCGCTTCTTTATTGCCTTATGAAGGAAAGAAACCTTTCCTCTCGCTCTCTCTTTTTTTTTCCTTTTGACCTGATGGTGCGAGAAAATCGAGTCGCTCACGCCATAACGTAGAGCACCGAGTGGAGGCGTGTTAAAAAGTTTTCAGCGACGAGAAGTGCGAAAGTACCGTTAATTGAAATAAAATTCTCTCGGCTTCCTGAAGTCGGGGCCGCTAAAACCGTTTATGCAGATTGCATAGTCCGCCGCGATTGCTCTGTCGCGACTGGCAGCCAGCCACGTTTCGGAAGAACCGTAAACATAATGTCACGTAAGACACATTCCATGAGGCCAAATCGAACAGGTTAGAGTCTTAATAAAATGTCACCGACCAATGTTGAGCGACTACCGCTATATTAACATCGCTGCATGCATTACGTATTACAGCGATATAACTCGAATAACGTTACTTGAAAACCACTTGAGTATTCCACAATAAAAAAAAATCGAGACATTATAACGTAAATAAGAACTCCAAACGCGAGGTTGAACAAAATTTCCAGAGAATTTCGAAAAATCATTAATTCTAAAATTTCTTCCTCACATCTGAGATCTGAAGGATAATAAGTTACAATAATAAAAGAAATGATAGAATGAAATGAAGAATTGCGATGATGAAGAAAAACGAATCGTAATCCGCATTTAAATCAACTTACTCGAGATATCACGTCGAGTATTTATCTCGTCGATAAGTTATTACACGGAGGAAATGATCGGAGTAATTAAGAATACCGTGAGGGGAACGTATCGAAGATCCGTGTCACTTAATGATGCACGATTTTTTTTTTTCAGCGATCTCTAGACTTTATCCCGTCGGTTATCTGCAACCGCGAGTCCCGATGCTGTTATCCGACGTTCGCAACGGAAAGAGAAAGAAAGCCTGGATAGCGGTCAAGTGTACCGTTTCGTGCAGATCGACGACGACGTTGTACGATTATTACTCGTCGTTGTAACAAGCTTGTAGAGAGATGCACTCGCTTACCTCTATGTCTCTTTACAACTGATGCTTTACGCGAAAAATCATTTCCCAGCGGAACGATGCAGTACTATTCTTCGCGATCTCCATCAGGAAACAAGGATTTCATAAGTATGATTTATAAAATCTCACTCTGAAGAGTAAAGTTTCACTCTTAAAGATTGAAAATTAAGCCAATCTTTTTCAAGACTAACTCAATTTTTACTCTTCAAGATCCTACTCCAAAGAATTTAGGATTCCAGAAAAGTAATAATAATACATAAGTAAATATGTGTGTATGTGTGTATGCATAGGTACTGAAGATCAGTTTGGATCAATAATAAAAAAAAAAATACGTCAACTATATAAAATTCAAAGTACATAGAAATGGTAGGTATTAGGTATTAGGTTGTTTGGAAAGTCCGTGTAAATTTTTCCGTAGATGATTAGGCTAAAAAATTCCGGGATTCCGACAGATAGAAAAATATTATGAGAGAAAATGGTGCATTTATTACAGATTAAAACTATTTTTATGTGTCTTCATTTTGAAGAATATAATTGCGAAATTCTCTTTCATTTCAATTTAATATTTGAGAAATTCAAAATATTAATATCATATTCGGGAAAAGTGTTTTAATATTATACACTATAAAAATATACTTTCTAAAAAAAGGTTTTAAAGTTGTAAGCAAGATATGCATATTCTACTTAGAACAAAAGTATTAGAACTAAGTATTAACCATAGAAATTATCAACCTAAATAATTAATAAGTTTGTTATTTATTTAACTACAATTAACGTCAAGATAAGTTATAAAATATTATCAAAAGTACTGATAAAAAGGAAAGGCGATAGAAAATCATTTCGAGTTAAAGGAGTCGCCGCAAGTTTCTCTTCTTCTATTGAAATAAAAGTAGCAATGAGAGAGAGAGAGAGAGAGAGAGAGAGAGAGAGAGAGAGAGAGAGAGACATTAGCTTCGTTAAGTTACAATGTTCTTAGAAACAAGCATCGAACTAGCGACCACAATCCACTGCGGTGAAAAGTGGCCTTATCTCCGTCCGTCGCACATGCCAAAGAGACGAGGGATCCTTATCGGGGCAGGATGTTTCACAGGAGGACATCGGAGTAAGTAGCAAAGTGTGTAAGTCATTCTGAACTATCGTTTCTACGACATGCCTGTCATCGACAACGGTAGGTCGATAGGCGTGATACCGGTTATCTTCGTTTGTTAAAAGAAAGTCGTCTGCATAATTGTCGATAAAGTAAAAAAACCAAAAATCTCACCATTCTCGTACGCGTAGTGATAATCGAAAAGAGGAAAGCCCGATCGTGAAAGCATCGTGAAATCGTTCTTCTAATTAATTTTAAAAGAAGTGATACCACTTAAGATAGATCAGTGTGCACTATTTGTTTAGTGATTAAAATTAAATGCGGCATGTCATTAACAATGTAATACCTTCAGATATTCAAAATATTATTCATATAATATTATTATATTAAATATTAATATCTACGTGAAATGAAAAGAAATAATAATTAATAAATTTGCATTTACTTGAACTTTGTAGATCTCTAATATAAATAATAAAATCTTACCTTTTTAATTAAAACCTGAATAAAGATTAGCAATAAATCACGTCTTGTAAATGATCACGTCTCATAAAATGTTCACGAAGGAAAAATCTATTCTAGATTCGTGAAGAAATGTGATTAACACGATAATAATAGTTACATTCTGTATACGTCAGCAAATATTCGTGCAAAAATACGTGTCTGACACGCACTCCGTTGCCAAGAAAATGATTCACGGGAATCCAATTTCGTGCTGCTTATCATTTTAATCCGCTTATCAGCTGATTTATCAGCCTCAAACCGACAAAGGGACAACGGAAAGATTCGATCGTTATGTTAAATCTCGTAACGTGCATATATTATGGAACTCTCTCGGAGATCCCGGATGCAAGAATAACACGACGACGAGGAGCCGCGGTTACGTAATAAATTATTGCATGATCCGCGATACGAGTCCTCTGACGAGATGACCTTTCGCTGCGAAAATTCGAGCCAACTTCGAGTCCGACGTGTTGCATGTTACGCGAGGATTCACGAAGCGCATTCATTAGATGACAATTATTAAATTTTTGTCTTCTAATGTGATTTCTAATATAAAGTTAAAAATCATGTACACACTTCTAAGTAATTAAATCCTCATTTATATCACTAATATACTCTGACCAATAAAATAAAATAAGAAAACAAGAAATAAAAATTAAAATACGATATCTTTTACATCAAGTAAACAATTTAATTAAAAGGAAAGAACTGGTAAAAGTCATACGCAGTTCACGGAGCGCAAAGTATTTTTATCATAAGATTATATAGTATATCTTTTATTAATTCCATACAATTACAAGTGGAATACCATACAGATAAGCTATATTTTAAAAATTACCGTCAGTACTGAAAATCTATAGTTTACGTTACGTGCATTATAAATTTTCAGTAGTGACAGTAAATTTTGGAACACAGCCATAGTGAACGTTTCGGCTCCAATTCGGGCCATCCTCGGCACAAACTTGTACTAGAAAACGATAATTTACGATTCATACATGATAAGTGGACTAATGAGAGGTCTTAAAATTAACGCTTTAACGTTTTGTTTAAATTCTAAAAGTTGTAAATGGTACATCGATAATTTGTATCGTCTCATCGTGACTGTTTGGTAACAAGCAGCGTACTTAAAGTTGCTAATGCATGCGAAATATTCACGTCGTATTCATGTCATAACGGGACGCGCGCCATACGCTTTCATTAGAGTAAATAAATTAACATCTTTCTCTTCTTCGTGCTAAGCAACGCAGTTTGCAAAACGCTCATTTAAAAGAAGAATAAATTCTTCCTCTCTTCTAACTCTTGTTGTAAGATATCCTATAAAACCGTAACCAACTTCATCACTTTTGTCGCTATATATTTCCACTGTGCAACAAATTACGCAAAAAAAGGTACGCAATATTTATTCCTTGCGTGCGCGGTTTTTATGGAAATACGCTCTGCACTTCGTAACAAAGTAACGATTTCGCTGGAATCTACATTACTTCACCGCAACCAAGGCTCGACCTTTACGAGAAGTTTTATTGTCGCTGCTCAAGTTTCTTAACTTTATATATCGCCCAATTTTTGCGTTTGTGCTAGAAAAGCAGCATTGATAAAATATCTTACTCAACCGTTAAATTAAGATACATATCATACTACGCGTAATCGGAGCCAGTTATCAAATTTACGACACGGTGTGTATTATTTCTCTCTTTTTTGCCTGTTGTAAAAAATTCACGTTAACGTACTCATAAAAAAATATCTGGACTTACATCTCAACTTACATCTTAATCTCGCAAATAATCATATAGTCATCGAGGCAATTCTTAATAAATCAAAACTACAAAAGGAAGTAATAACACACGTCGGACAAATGTGGAGTCTGTCAGCTTCCGAGCGAGCAGTTAAAGGTTAAACACGGACATACATCACATTTCGCGCGAGACATACGGACGGACGGCACGGTATGTAACTCGGTAGCTATTATGGTTTATGAAGGGTTAAAGTTAATATCGCGCGAAAACATCCCATATCTTTTGGCGAAAGATCGTCGCAGCTTTCGCGTCCGACCGCGGCGACTCCTCCTCGTGAATGTATTCCCATGGAATTCGCACACGAATTCCTCGGTACGGCGCGACGGTCACTCCCGAAGAGAGAAAAAGGGGAAGCCCGGAATTCTTCCACACTAAATAAGGTTTCGCGATTGAAGGCACGCCATTGGAGAACGAAAAAGCACAAACCAGGAAGACGATCGCAATCAAACTGAAAATTCTTCAATTTCCGGTAAAAGAAATCGACTTCGCGTAATTTTTCGCGTAGGCAAAGAGTATTAGTTGTGCATACGCGTATACGCGTCCTGTGATCATGAATTCAGTTTTTAAAAATTGAATAAGTGCGGGAAAACTAATATATCTAACTGCTTATAAGCTCAATCTTTCAAATGTAATTTTGCACATTTTAAATATACATGGAAAAAGCGACTTTGTTGAATCTAAAATTTTAGATAAATACAAATCTAAAAATAATTTTGTTATCCTCCGAATAACTGTGTGAGAAACTCAAACATGAGCACGCAGTGCTGCAAAAAGTTTTGACATTTTAGAACAATCCAGTATTGATATACATATCCCACATAATTATTTTGATAGTTCAATAAAATTATTTTTCATCTATATCTAATTAAATTTTTGTTTATTTCAACAAAACCGTTTTTCCATATACAAAATCAAAATGTATAATGGCGTCTAATGTCATGTACATTTTACTTCGCAAACAGTTTCATAAATATCAGAAGGTAAGACGATAAATCGGAGGAAGAACGACTGTTTTTACGTTTCTTAACGACGTGTAATGAAAAGCGTATACGAAAAGTCTTCGCGAGCGACTTCACAGCGTGACACAGAAATCCGTAATTAAGGTCGTGCGATAAAATTCGACGTCACGACGGCTCGCAAGAGCTAAAGAAGAATATGACAAATGTGACAGAGGAAGAAAGAGCGAGAAAAAGACAAGAAACGAATCGCGAGCTTTCTCATCTTTCTGTTAGTGAAAGACAAATTATGGACTGCACGAGTTAGAACTGTGTGGTCGGAACATTCACAACATGCGAGCGAAGGTGAAAAGCGGAGGAAGGAAACGTGCACGGTAAACATAGAAAAGAATAAATTAGAGTAAAGTTAACTGACGAGAAAGCGAGTAATCAATATAAAAATTAATGGTGAACACACCGTGTTATTATTAAATGATTTAATTAAACAATTTCTATAAATAACCATATAATTGCAGTATATTAAAGAATAGATCTTGTAAATAAGTTTTCACGTTCGTCCTTCTGTATCGGACAAAATTAATTAGCCAACGCTAAAAGGGTATAAATTATTTTACGTTAAGATGACAAGAGACTGATATGCTTCTCTGCGCCACACGATGGAAGTAATTGCGATAAAATGAACGCCAAAAGGAGAGTCTGCGCAGAGGTAGAAAGAGCAATTTCGCCCGACAAGATATACCGGAGATAAAAAAGCGAGAAAGAAAGATATCGGTCGTGGTGGCTCAGAAAGAAAAGAAAAGCCGCTCGGAGAGAGAAAAAAAAAGAGAAAAAAAAACCTGAACTCTTATCGCGGTCCAAGGGAGGGATCTGAGCGGCTACGCTGACACGTAACCTCATTTAAATGCGGTTACATGCCGCAAAATAACAGTCCTTTAAGCTCATGGCGGTCCGATTAATTGTCCGGATGCCGGGGGAACTCGTCGAACCCAGACCTCGAGTCCGAGCTTCGAGCTCGGTTCGCTCACATGCTAATCCAGCGGCCGCGATGTTACAGGTGGGAATTACGATTGCGTTACACTTGCCGAGGCGGAAACCAGACGGACGACTTTTAAACAAATTATCCCAGAGTCGCGTAAAATCTGACACGGCTGCGACGTCACGCGAATAATTTTGCACGCCAGGATCTCTCTCTCTCTCTCTCTCTCTCTCTCTCTCTCTCTCTCTCTCTCTCTCTCTCTCTGCTCTCAAATTATTATTGCTTTCTCGGTGACCGTGTTCGAAATATTATCAAGTAGTACGTACATTTATGTACAATAGTGTTTTAAATGTAATATTGTTTTAATGTATAATGAGTGAGAGAATTTGATGCTTAATTCAGGTTTTTGTATGTGATTCTGTGTAATATTCCTTGCTACAGCGTATTTATATATGTGTTTGTTTTAATTTAATTTCGAGAATCTTTCGAGTCGCCGTATGTCGCGTGCCGTAAGATATAAATTACAGATAAAATAAGTTAATACAAGAAACAGCTTGTAAGAAGAACATAAACCACATTCATGATGCGACATAAGTAACGCGTATCAGTTGTAACAGGTATGATGAACACGTTCGCTGAACTCGTCGCATAAATCAACAAGTACTGAAAGCTGGCCAGAGAAAATTGTAACGATCATTATAACTAAGTCACCATTATGAGCATATCCAGACTTAGATGTGTTTAACACTGTAAAGGGAAGCATTTCAGTACAACTCTCGATAATTTACCACAGCACATTTTTTTTAAATCCAATGTCATTCGAACAAAATATATTCATTGTATATTCTCATACGATTCTGTAATTTCTATATGATAATTTTATATTCTCTAAAACTTTTAAAGTGAATTATCACTCTGAAGAATAAGATCTCACTCTTAGAGATTAAAAGTTGACAAATATATATATAATGAGGCTCGGAAGAATATATCAGTGAAAAATGTAAAAAAGCCCATCAGAGCCTACGTCAGCTATTCGGGTGAATAGCTGAAGGAAATATACGTTCTTCTTTATCCAAATGTCAAATTAGCTATGTAATGAATAATCCAATGATTATCAACATTATTACATCATACAAGCGAATCTGACAGCAAATCTGACAATTTGATGAGCGATGTGATTCTACGTAGTGACGCAATGCATATAACTTCGGTTTTACTTTATGTAAGTTTTATATTATTATTGTATTTGGATAAAGAAGTACGAACTAATTGTCGGGAAGCATCAACTTGGAATGTGCGTTAATTATGTAATATCGATTTATATTTTATATTAGTAAGGACCCGAATTAAAGGGTTGAAACGTATATTTTATTTGTTTTGTCACATTCACACGAAAAATAAAGAATTTTGGTGGATCCGAATAGCTGATGTAGGCTCTGATGGGCTTTTTTACATTTTTCATTAAGAGTTGAGTCACGCTTTTTCAAAATTGGCTCAATTTTCACTCTTTAGAATGAGATTCCACTCCAAAGAATCTAAAGGATACGTATAATTAATGTAGTCGCAGTTCTTCCCCGCAAGTTGGAGAGTTGTATTTTAAGCAAGACATTTAATAAATTTAAAAAACTAACTAGTACTGATAACTTACGAAATATTTGCATTGATTCCAAACTAATCTCATCATAGCAATTAAAACTGCAAAACACACATCTTCCGCTATCGCGATCGCCTCATTAGGCTAATATTTCGCAGTTGGCGATACCGTAGTCGTTAACCTACAATCATTAATCGACTCGTACAACCGATTCCACGTCTGTCGTTAATTTATCGGCGTGTTAATGTACATCTCGCCGGAGGTCTTAGGTGTTTACGCGGATTAAAAGGATTCGTTCTTCGTCGAAGTACGTACGGCCAACTTACGAACGAGCGCTCTCAACACACGTGTAATTGGTATTAATTAACTAGAAAGCGCGAATTAAATTAACGGTCCGCCGTCGAATAGAATCGCGCTCGTTACATAACGAGAAGATGAAGAGCCCGAAAGAAGATTCTCTCCTACGCGCGTTCACGGGATAGGGTGAAAGATGCGGGAGAATCGAAGGTCTCTCCACACTCGATTGTTCGAGCAAGTGCGGTAAATGGCGACAGTAATGTAATGCCTGTTTTGTTTGACTCCTCCGGCGCGGTATATGACTACCTTATGCCTGCAAATGCGCTTAAAGGATTCCCTTGCTCGATAATATAGCCGTCACCGTGTCGCCGACCCTATAAAATCGCATTACGCCGATGGCGTCCCTTTTTGAACTCGCCGAATCAGTATCTATCTTTGCGTTTATTCGGCACATCAATCGTGTACTCATGTAATCTTGTGTTTGTAATCGTATTATCGTATATATCATATATTCGTTATGCCTCAATTATAATACTAGGTTGGCAAAAAAGTCAACGTACCTAAATCATATTTCTTGTATCGTATTTACATATAAATTTATTCAGAGACACGGCAATTATTCCTCGAAATAAAGATTATCAGTTTAATAATTATTTTGCGGTAAAAGCAAAAT